>NW_021680461.1:337161-341279 GCF_001412515.2 Diachasma alloeum | reverse complement strand
ATTCCTTCTGAGATTTGTCCAAATTCAATTTTATTCCGAGGCTGGGGTCCATACAGTCATGCAACTATAAATGGACGTAGCCTATTGACGTGAACCCTTTGCGTTTTCTTTTTATTACCATATCTGATGGTATAGTTCACTTCGGAATTTTTCTCGACCACTTCGTAAGGTCCAATCCATGGTTGCGATAATTTCTTCGATCGTCCCCGTCGCAGAACATCATTTTTCAACAGTACTTTGTCTCCAACGCAGAATTCCACTTCGTCAGCATCTTTGTCATACTGAATTTTCGATTTTTCTTTGCCTGCGTTGAGTTTATCCTTCGCTTCCTGGTGTGCTGCTCGTAATCTTTCCCGAAGCTCTTGTGCAAAATCATCATAGCAGTATGTCAAACGTGGGGGTTGTTTGACGGCTGTCGGTAATTCAGCACGTCTACCAAACATCAGCTCAAACGGCGTCATTTTAGTCACCGTATGAGGAGTTGTATTATATGCGAACATTGCATACGGCAGCCATGTGTCCCAATCTGTCTGATCATNGCTTCCTGGTGTGCTGCTCGTAATCTTTCCCGAAGCTCTTGTGCAAAATCATCATAGCAGTATGTCAAACGTGGGGGTTGTTTGACGGCTGTCGGTAATTCAGCACGTCTACCAAACATCAGCTCAAACGGCGTCATTTTAGTCACCGTATGAGGAGTTGTATTATATGCGAACATTGCATATGGCAGCCATGTGTCCGAATCTGTCTGATCATCCACAATAAAACTTCTCAAATATTCAGCTGGAGTGCGATGAGATCTCTCGACAATCCCGTTTGTCTGAGGATGATACGCTGTAGTCTGAATTTTCTTTATTCTCAGTAATTTGCACACATTTTTAAAAATTTCCCCAACAAAGTTTGGGCCTTTGTCGGTAAGCAGTTTTCGTGGTGTGCCATACTCACACACAATTGTCTCTACAAAAGCACGACCAATTGCATTGGCTTCTTGGTCTGGAATTGGAATTGCCTTGCTAAATTTCGTCAAAGCATCTTGAAAAGTCAGAATATATTTATTCCCAGCTTCCGTGACCGGTAATGGACCAACAATGTCCATTGCACATTTTTCAAAGGCCTCCTCTGGACTCTCTCCAATAACCATTGGCACCTTTGTTGCTTTTCCCAGTTTGTTCAACTGGCATTCCTCACACGTGGCCACGAATTTCTCGACATCTGTTTTCATCCCTTTCCATTGGTACCTCTGACGTAATTTCGCATACATCCGTTTTGCCCCGGGATGTCCAGCAATCGGCGTGTCGTGGTATTCTTGAAGAATACTCATTATCTCTTCGTCAGTTGGTGTGATAATTTCACCATCGTTGAACGCGTTCCCCCCTATGCTCGTCGCTGATTGCGCCTGGGCTCGGGTTACCACGTTGATACGACTAAGTGCATCGGCGTTGGTATTTAATTTTCCGGCCTTGTAAATGACCTCATAGTCGTACTCCTCCAATTTTATTCTCCAACGCATTAATTTCGATTCCAAATCCTTTACGTTGAAGATCCATCTCAAGGGTCTGTGGTCCGTCACAACGATGAATTTCCGACCGTAAAGATAAGGCCGAAAATGTTTAACCCTCCAAACAACAGCATACAATTCTCTCTGTGTTGTGCTCCAACCCTGTTCCACTGGTTTTAGGGTTCTGCTGGCGTAAGCAATCGGCAAATCCTTGCCAATTTCTCCCTGAGAAAGTACAGCGCCTACGGCCATTTTTGAAGCATCCGTCGTCAAAATGAAAGTCCTCTCAAAATCAGGATATTGAAGGATCGGTGCTGTTGTTAGAGCTTTTTTCAAAATTTTAACTGCTGTTTTCTCCCTATCCCCCCAGGTCCACGAAACATCTTTTCTGAGAAGCTCAGTCAGAGGTTTAGCAATTCCCGAAAAACCCTTTATGAACTTCCGATAGTACCCGGCTAAACCAAGAAAAGACATGATTTCTTTCCTATTTTGTGGGTCTGGGAAATTTTCTACTGCCTCAATTTTGCTCGGATCAGCCTTAATCCCTTCAGCAGTAATTACATGGCCTAGATAAACAACTTCTCTTCTGAGAAAATTGCACTTATCTGGCTGAAGTCGCAGATTTGTCTCTTTAAGCCGCTTCAAAACCTCTATCAGCCTCTTATTATGTTCGTTCAGACTTGGACCAAAAATGACAATGTCATCCAAGTACACGAAACAACGTAATCCCTGAATTCCAGCTAGCACAGAATTCATCAATCGTTGGAAAGTCGCTGGCCCCCCTTTCACCCCGAAAGGCAGGCGATTGAACTCGTAATGCCCGTACGGTGTAGAAAATGCAGTCTTGCATTTATCCTCCTCCTTCACAGGAATTTGGTGGAACCCTGATGCTAAGTCCAACGCTGAAAAATATTTTGCATTGTCCAATCTATCCAAAATATCGGCAATATTAGGCAATGGAAATGAATCCCCTATAGTGACGTCATTCAGCCGTCTAAAATCGACAACGACTCGAAATTTAATTTTTCCTGAAGCATCCATTTTCTTCGAAACGACCAATAATGGCGCATTCCATTGAATTCTGCTTGCCCGGATCACTTGATTTCGCAGCATTTCTTTTATCTGCCTATCGACCTCTCCCTCCTGTGCTTGAGGCAATCGGTGAGGCCGAACATTAATTGGAGCAGTCCCTGGCTGTAAAGGAATTTCGTGTTCCAGGTGATCAGTCACCCCTGGAGCATCCCCCGGCAACTGCACAATGGAATTGAATTTCTCCAAAATTCCCACGAGGCTGTCCCGTTCTTCTAGGTTGAGATGTTCGAGGCGTAAATTTTCATGCAATAATTTTATTCTATCCTTATCTTCGTATTTATACGAATTCTGTAACGTCATGATATCCACCTCAGTCGCTAGCTCTTGCAACACGACCGATGGCAAGTCGACGAACTCGTCCGTATCATTGGTGTTGATTACACACACCATTACGTAACCATCGATAGCCTCAGTCAAGCATTCTCCGATAAAAATGCCTTTTTTTAATTCCATTTTAGAGACAATCCCTGTCCCTTTACTGCACGTCGGTACTCGAACCAACGTCTCCATTCTAGCCCCCAATTTTGAAGGCTCTTTGTCATCGAACAAATCAAATCGATGACCATTAATTTTTAGAGATTCTCCGTGAACTGTTTCCACCTTCAAACTTGAAGAACCCAGAAAATCTTCCCCTAAAATTCCTCCAACACATGGAAAATTCTGTGGAACCACCTGGAATCTGTGTCCCAAAATTTCTTCACGTATTTCGAGATAAAGAATTACTTCTCTCACGATGTGGCAACATCTTGATTGGAAATTCCTCTCAAAAGTCGCTGCCCTGGTGTTATCTCCGCTTTCTCTGCCAATTTATTGATTTTAATCAGGGATGCCTTCGCCCCTGAATCTGCCAAAAACAACGTCGGTTGTTTTAATTCCTCTGCATGCAATAATATTTGCGTTTTAATCTCCGACAGTTGCACTGGAGCTATCATCCGCTTATCGGTGATACCTTCTCCGGTTACCGCAGTCTGCACCATCATAATCTGAATAGCGCCAACTGGTAGAGGAAGAGTTTTATTTCCCCTCTCCGTACTATTCTTATCCTTTGCACCATTATTATTTTGTGCATTACTTTGTTTATTTGCGGGCGTAAATTTATTAAAACCAGAAGTAGCTTGTTTCATTGCCCCAAAACTCACTTTTGACGTTTCCGGCAGCCCAAGTTTCCTCTTCAATTTATGACAGTCAGCATAATCATGACCTGCATATTTACAATAGTGGCAAACAGAGCCAAATGCGTTAATGCTCCGTCGTTCCGTCGGGACTGGCAATGATTTCCGTTGCTCCCCCTGCGAATTTCTGCAATTTTTAGCCATATGACCCGTTTGACCGCAAGAGTAACAGCTTCCGACGATTTGACGACCCATGGACATCTTATTGCCTCCAGTAGAATTTCGATTTTGACCAAAATTCCCTCCAATCTTGCCCTTAGTATTTCCAGAAATTGTTTTTTCCAGATCTACTGCGCCAGTGCAAGAGTCATGGAGCGTTTTATAATGATTTGCTCTCACCAAAATTTGTAGTTGACCCC
>NW_021680461.1:308676-336594 GCF_001412515.2 Diachasma alloeum | reverse complement strand
AATGTTCAAACTGAACAAATTTCCGACGTAAGTTAACATTATTAACGTTACCCTCCTCACCCCTGGTCTCAAACAAGGCCCTCCTTGCGCCAGGAGCTGACATGGTATGGGGGTTGAACTCAGAATCCTCCTGATTTCCATTATCCCTCCCTGAAGTCGCCATCTCAATTTCCCAATGAAATTCGATGAAAGCGTTGAAACGGCCAGTCTTCCCCCGGGTGGAAAGATTTGTGAATATTACTTCTTCTTCGTCGCTGCGCGATAAGACGATGGTTGATCAGGCCTCCGTCCTCTTCCAAAAAAAAAATAACGCTGCCACCAAAATGTTAGAGTCCCGAGCGGTTGGGTTCGGTAATTTGGAAGATTAAGACACTCGCGAACGAATACTATAATAATATTCTTTATTTAATTTCTTACTTTTTAGATACCATTCAAGTGTTCAGACTGATACGGAAGGTATCAGGTGAACCGCAATAGGAATCGAGTTACTGGCCACGAGACAATGGTCTCTCGAGTATTTATTTGATCGAGAGCCCATGACGTCGTGGTCATTACCTCATATCTGCATGGTGTAATGATAATACCATGCGAATGAGCGCAGTGGAAACTGCTGATGCGAGTTCCACTGGCTTACTTTTAATTGCGAATATACGTGATACATGATTGCACGTATATTCCCAATTGTTTAGTAATTGCTTAATATTATATTTGTATTTCACAATGTGTGCCACTTATATTGGCATATTGTGAAATAAGTTGGATAATTATGCTCCACTTTTGGGGCATAACAGTTGAGTTCCTGCATGGAAGCTCCGTTGATGAGCCTCCGCGATGATGAGCGATGATAATGGCGAGTGACGGGGAAGAATGACTGGATTCTTCTCCTCCGGATCCAATGTTGATCGTCTTAGACGTCCGCCCAATCGCATGACGTCGTTATCCAGGTATGGCGTCAACGTTGCCATACGATGATTGGGCGCTAAGGGGTTTCCGTCCCTCAGCGTGTTAACTTCTGCCTCGAAGTAGAGGTGCTGCGTGTATCTGACCCAAAACAGTCTCGCCTCTTCGAGTTCCTCTGGTTCCAATTGTGGAGAATCGGGTAGCGGCTGTCTTCTGAAGCGTTTTGCTGCGCGGTTTATCCAGGCTGTAACCCGCAGTAGCTTTGTGAGTGATGAGTATCTGAAGATTAGCGCATTTGCCTCGGCAATCTAGACTGGATGTGAGCTGATGATGAGCGGCCTCGCTTCCTGTGCCGTTTCTGATGATACCTCTGTTGATGATGCTAGGTCCATTGATGATGCTAGCCATTGGTTTGGTGGCAGGACCAGCCATGATGGCCCTGTCCACCATAGATGGTGCTCCGCCAGTTGTTTCGGGGTGAGACCCCTTGATGCGCAGTCCGCCGGATTCTCCTTCCCATTGATGTGTCTCTAAGTTGCAGAGGGCAAGGTATTTCGTATCATAAGAACCCTGTTCTGTACGAAATCCTTCCAACGGGCAGGGTCCCCGTTGATCCAGGTGATGGCTACCGATGAGTCGCTCCATAGATAAATCTCGATGTTGTCCAATTCCAAAGCCCTTTTGACATAAGCCACGAGTTCTGTGACCATGACTGCTGCCGTGAGCTCCAGTCTTGGAATGGTCTTCTTCTTGAGAGGTGCCACCATGGTCTTGGCACAAACCAAGGTGACAGACGTTCCCGATGTCACTGCGGATGTACGGAGATAGACCGATGCGCTCATTGCCAGATTTGATGCGTCCGCAAATCCATGAAGTTGAATTTCCGATGTACCGGGCGATAGATGTAGCCACCGTGGTATTGATAGGCTGCTCAAGTATTGAAGCTGCTCTCTGAATGATTTCCAGCGATCCTTGTAGTCATCTGGAAGTGGATCGTCCCAGTTAAGTTTCAGCAGCCATAATTCCTGGATGAGTATCTTTGCCGTGACGATTACCGGCGCGATGAGTCCCAATGGATCGTAGATTTGCGCAATCTCGGACAAGGTTACGCGCTTGGTGATGGTGTCCTCGGTGAATGTCTTTGCTTTGTAGTGGAAGGTGTCCGTGTGGGGCTGCCAGCATAGTCCCAACACTTTCACCGTTGATTCCTCGAATTCGATGGTTGGAGCTGATCCTGATGATATTCCGAGTCGCTCTAGGGCTTGTGGTGCATTGCTGCACCATTTTTGCAGGGGCATGCCGCCCGCCATGCAAAGTTCGATGAGCTGCTTGATGATGTTTTCCAGATGCTCTTCTGTTTCCGCGCCTCCGTATATGTCGTCAACATACCGTCCCTTGATGAATGTCGGTAAGGCCAACGGGAATCGATGGCCTTCGTCGATGGCCAACTGCTTCAGCACCCTCAGAGATAGCCAAGGTGCGCAGCTGGTGCCGTATGTGACTGTCGTCAGTTGAAAGTCGATGAGTTTTCCTTCGTCGTCTTTCCAGAAGATCCGTTGATAATCCCAATCGTCTCGATGAACACGAATCTGGCGGAACATTTTCACAATGTCCGCACCAAATACTAAACGATGACGACGTAACCAGATAAGAACGTCGGAGCTGTCTACTTGTAGCTTCGGTCCTGGATGGAGTATGTCGTTAAGTGACACTCCTGATGAGCTGCGATGCGATGCGTCGAACACCACTCTCAATTTTGTGGTCGTGCTGTCTGGTTTAAGCACTCCATGATGAGGCAAGTAATATGCCTGCTTTGGTTCTGAAGTTGAAGGTGCTCGCTGCATGTGGTCCAGGGCCTCGTACTCTTCGATGAATTTCTTATAGAGGGTATGAGTGACTGGATCTGACGATAATTTTCCCAATAGCTTAGATAGCCGTTTCTTGGCCGTTGATGCTGTATCTCCCAAGGCGGCTGGTGATGATTTAAAGGGGAGACGCACGACATAACGTCCCGACGAATCCCTCTGATGAGTCTCGATAAAGTGTTGTTCGCATTCGGCTTCAGCTTTGCTCATGACAACTGTTGATGATGTATCCGGTAGCTCCTCCTGGAGCCAGAACTTTTTTAGGAGTTCTAATAATTGTTGATTCGCCGTCTGCGTTGATGTTTTGAAGGATGATTTGGCGACGCAGTCGTTACAACAAACTGGTCCCGATACTACCCAGCCAAAAATGGTCTGCTGAGCAATAAGTTCGGTTTTCTCAAACCTGATGATTTTCTCTCCGATGATTTTCCCATAGGCGTCAGCTCCAATGATGAGGTCGATGGCCCCAGGTCTCAAGAATTGAGGATCTGCCAATTGTAGTCCTCTTAGTTGAAGTGGGGTTGATGTGTTGCAAGTGAATGGCGGTATTTCCGCCGTCAACTTGCTCAGGATGTGAGTCTCCACGATGATCTGCACAGCAGGGTCATGTCTCGGTTGTAAGGCGAGTTTCATAACCCCATGTGTGTTCCCCGATGATGTTTCTCCGATTCCGATGATGACCAGTGATGATGACTTTCGTTCCAATCGCACTTGATTGACCAAGCGCTCTGAAATCAGTGATACTTCAGAACCCTGGTCGACGAGGATCCTTGCTGGCCTTGAGAATCCTTGATGATTGAGGGCGTTCACCCTAGCTGTTGCCAAGACTACCGGTTGTGATGTTCCCTGAGGAATTCGTTGAGTTTCCAGAACGTTGATGGTGTCCACCTGCTTTAATGGTTGTGGATCTTATTGTCGTTGATGAGGGACCTGGTATTTCTCTGATTGTTGATGATGCCCTTGATGAGTGTTCTAATGATTCTCTGATTATCGAAGATCTCCAACACGCCGTTGTTTTGAATGGCGTTGTTGTCCAACGTGGTATTTCTCTGATTGATGATGACTTCCAAGGTGGTACCCCTCTGATTGATGATGATCTCCAGTCTGATTGTGAGGGGTCGATGACCTCTCCATCTCAATGAGTGACCTGACCGAAGATTTGATTTGCGATGCTGTGTCTTGGCGTGATGATGGACCTGATGATACGCTGACAGGATCCGCCTTGATGAGTGGCTGCTGGGGGATGAGGTTCTGGATGTATCCTGCCAACACACGGAACGATTGAGCCCAGTTCAACTTATTGTCCTAATAGATTGATACTTAACCGCTCGTGTTCTGTTGCTGCGCAGCTACGTCCTGCTCTTCAGAGCGTACCCTAGCCAACATCTGTGGTACCTTGTGGATGAGAGTATGATGCTCCTCGCCACACGTCTTGCACCGTTGCCTGCTCTTGCATCTGGGTACTCGATGAGGACCCAGGCAGTTGTAGCAGAGCCCCCTGTCAGTTAAGAACTGCTTCCTCTCGTGTGGCCTCAGCTCCATAAACTTTGGGCATTCCGGCCCCAGCCAATGGTCTTCCTGGCAGGCCCAACACTCCCTCTTCTTGTCGACCGATGGTGTAGACGTCTGCCCAGTCCCCGATGATGGCTTTACTGATGCCTTTTTCGCGTAAGACACCTGATTAACCGAGGTCGTTGACTTAGGCTTCTGAAAGCCCTTGCCTGTTGCTGCTCCGTCCTCATCTCGTTCGACGTTGTCCAAGGCCCTCGCTCTGGGCTTGAGGAACTCCATGAAGACCTTCAACTCAGGACGTTTCGTTGAATCCCCTAGCGACATTTCCCAATCCTCTCGGGTTTTGGTGTCGATGACTTTTCTCACGATGTGGGCCACTATGATGTCCCAATGCTCGACTGGTGCTCCAAAATTTTTTAAAGCCTCTAGGGCCTCCGAGACAGTGTCGATGATGAAGAGAAGTCCTGTCGCTGACTTCTCCTTGAGCTCCCGAAGATTGAGGATTTTGTTGAGATGAGCTGCCATGATGAGCCTTGGATTTTCATAGCGAGCGACCAACTTTGCCCAAACAAATTGATAATTTGCTGCCTCAGGTCCGATGTTGGAGATGAGTTCCGATGCCTTGCCCTTCAGTGCATTCTTCAACCTCACCATCTTGTCAATCTCGCTGAAGGGCTGGTGATGCACGAGCGAGACATACATGTCGTGGAAGCTCTTCCAGTTCCCATATTTCCCGTCGAAGTCAGGCAGCTTGATCTTCTCTGGATTACTAGATGATGATTTTCCCGTTGATGATTCTGCCCTATTGTTCGTTTGAATAGCTGCCTGAATGCTCCTCAACTCTCTTGTCGCTCGAATATAGGACTGGAGAGCTTCCTCGAAGACGTCGGAGATGAAGTAAGGATGCGAAAAGATCTCCTCCGTAGCCTCCTCCAGCATCTGTTCGTGGTAAGACGAAAAATTCGTCCATTGTGTTTCGACGATGCGATGATGGGCCTCGATGTCCTCCGATTTGAGCTTTGCGATGTCTTCCCTTTTGATCTCCCCGATGGTGCCCTTCAATACTGACAGGCGGCTCATCTGGATCTTAACCTTGTATTCAAAGTTAACGGGCCTCGGGCTTATGGTCCTCCTTTTCGGTTCAGTTTCGAGAGCGCTGCGAACGTCTCCTGGAAGGCCAGCTCCGTCTCCCTCTGGATTCTCAAGGTCCTTCAAATTTCCCTCGGTGTTCTCGATGATGACTTCCACTTTGTCCATGATCTCGATGACGATCCCCCTTGCCAAGTCAGAAATAAAGTTCTCGACTTCCTCGGCCCAAGATAATCCCTTCGGTTTAGAATCGTCAGTCATGAAAACAAGATCAATTCGATGAGATTCCGCGTTTTAATTTTAAGAAAGTAGATGATTTACCGACCGTAGGGTTTGATGAGGTGCCGATGAGTTACCGACCGTCGTTACGCCAACCGTCGATGGGTTACCGACCGTAGAGCCTGACGAAGTGTCGTTGAGTTGCCGACTGTAGAGCCGCTGAGTAACCCCTGCTACTCGACTCTCCTCATCCATGCGCGTAGCCGTGTGAACCCCGTTGCACCACGCGTTCCCAGCGTCAATGATGCCCACGTGTTACTGCACTTCACCACACTGTCTCTTGTCCCTGTCCTTGATAATTATCCACTTTCAACACCGCACTTTTACACTCCACTATCCGGCTCGAAGGACCAGTGTTAGAAATCAATCACGATTTGATGAGCCGGGTGGTCGGGAGGAAAAGTGAGCTTCGGGTTAACGGGTTGATGATTAGCCGGAGGTAATTTGATGAGTTTCCTTTAATAAACAAATAATTATGCACTGAAAATGATACAACAGAGAGTTTATTAAATAGATGATTTCCGAGTGGACTGTATACAAATTAACAAAAAGCTGATTTGCAGGGATAATGTTCGATAATAGATGCGATAATTTTCCGGCACTTTCACTCGATGAAGTTCGATGGCATACTAAAGGATACGACACGCACGATCGTCCTCGTGCGTGTTCGTCGATGCCCGAAGGTTGCCGAGCGAGCGAAATTCGACATTTAGCCCGACTGAAGGATGATTTTCAACACTCGCTCTCTCGTCTTCTCTCGACGCCAGAAATCGAGACGAGAGTAGGATTTCTTCTCGACTGGCGAGACAAGACGTGAGTACTGGGGCCGTGTGGCCAGACGAGACAAGTAACCGATGCCTCTCGACTCGTCTCGTCTCGTGGCATCACTACATGATCCCCATGACCTGTATAACCTCCATATGACCCCCACATAATTCCCAGTTAACTCCTCGAGGTATCTCATTTAACCCCCATATGAACCTCACATGACTCCCATATGAATCTCAGATTACCTCCCATACCATTTACATATGACCTCCATATCAAGACATGGGGCCCTCATATGACCTTCTTATAATCTCTATGTGACCCTTATAGGACCTCCATATGACCCTGGTCAAGGACTCAGTTAAAGTGCCTTGACTACTTGTCCCAGGTAACAAAAATACTGCACTGAGAGAAAAATCGGCTTAATATCACAAAAATAATTTCTTGAGTGAAGAACAGCATACATATTCTAAAAATTCATAGTAGGTTTCTGACAAGAAATCGGTGCTCTTCGGGCTAGGGAATATGATATTGAATGAAGAAATGCTCTTCTGTCTCGAAGTCAAACAATATTTCTAGAAAAATTTTCTAGAAAGAAGGGGAAGTTCGACAGAAGGCAAAAAAGTTATTACTTTCGTCCAAACTCATTGCAAGTGAGAGCGAACGACGGTTATATTTTGAGAATATCTGGAGGTTTTCTTCAGTCTACATTTTGATTTCATTCAATATGATAGACGCTGATCCATGATTCAGTCAATCGGAGCTTTTAGTATTTTTAGAAAATTTTCTTATCTGCTGATCAAAAAAAAAAAATTATTTCGTGAGTCAAGAAATTCTCACATTATCATGAAATGTTCATGTCCAAGTCATAAACACTCCCCAGAGTTTTTACATTGTCTGACTTGTTATGCGTAATTCTTATCCAAAGCATCTTCATCCTTAAGAAATGAGATATTTGGCAGAAGAAATTATTTTTGTGATATTATGTCGATATTTCTCTCAGTGTAGTGACCCGTACCCTGGCACTTCTCACCGGTACCCAGGTACTTGACGCATGTCACTTGCATCCACTTATTTTACGACTTCGAAGAAGTACAGAATGTGCCCTTGTTCCAGTAATCCCTCAGTACTGGGTACAAGTATTTTTTCTATTCATCAGAAGTAATTTTTTTTTAGTGTGATCGTTTGACCATTCTGAGGTACGACTCTTGCGTGGTATGATTCTTGTAAGGCAAGGGGGGGGGGGGTTAAAACGAATCCCCTAAGGAAAAAAATGTGCTACAAGAATTTTTCTTCTTTTGAAAGGAGTACACTTGATCCCAAAAATCATCACCCAGATCCCGCCAGCGCGTCGTCGAAATGGAAATCATCAGTCCAGTGCGGGTAAAATGGAACCCCCTTATTTTTCTGTTTTTTTTTTCGTTCCTCGGGATATCGAGTTGAGTGAAATTTTTGGTTATTCCTTAATTGAGGTCGTACAAATAGAGGCTAAGAGTAAGTCCGATGGTCACAAGGGTCAAATGGAGGAGAAGTAGAGCAAAAATGTAAGAAGAATCTAATGGGAGAGTGCAATAAAATAACCACAAATTTCAAACTAAACAGCGGAGCAAAACGATCAGAACAATTTAGCGGAATAGGAGAGCAACAATATCAAAAGGAGCAGAGTACAGGAGGGGGCAAAAAGTTCACAAGGGTCAAACGATAGTGTGATTCAATTAAGGGAGGTTCACCCCGGAAAAAAAACTTTTGTGTGTTGTGTTGAATTACTTTTTTGTGCGTGATTTTTTCTCAGGAATCTGATTTTGTAGGTCGAAGTTTTCTCCGACCATTCAAAATTAGAGATTCGAACTTTTTTTAATCGAAAAATCAACTTAACAAAATTCCCCAACGTATTTTTTTAAAAATAGTTTTTTGATATGATCACAAAATTTCACTCCTTAATTATGAAAATTGCGGGAGAACATAGATTTTGAAGCTCAGTGGTCAATTGGAAACAATCTAAATCTAGTGATTTAGTTCTTGTTTTACATGATTCCCTGAGTGAGCAGCTTCTTGCTGTCAAGCGTTATCTTATGAATATGAGTTTTCCAAAGTTACTATATGTGTAATGGCCCTGAAAAGGGCTGATTGGTCTTCCGGCTCTGAAAAGAGCCACTTCTAATGGTTACCCTCAGAAGGGTCTTCTCCCTGGAATTGATACTTCTACAGTCTATTCTCGAAAATGCCTGCATTCTCCTCCAGACACAGCCTAGCTCTCCATATCGTGTTTCGTCGCACCTGATCGAGCTGTGCAGGCGTGATTGAAACCACTGCGGCATGCAGACGGGCCATCAATACCTCGGGAGTTTGACGTTGTTGAGAGTAAACTTTGCTCTTCAATTCACCCCAAAGGAAGAAATCCATGGGAGTCAAGTCAGGAGAGCTATGGGAGTGATGGAAAGGCTAGGTAGATGAAGGGAACGGAAAAAGTATTGTTATTTTAGGGAGCAATGGATGTGGGTTTTACCGGGACAGCCAACGCACGGGACCACGTTTGCCGATCCACTGGTCAGAGAAAAATTCATCCAGGAAGGTTGCAACTGCCACTGTGCTGTGTGCAGGAGCCCCATCTTGCTGGAACCATACAAATCTTCCTGCAGGCCCTTCCTCAATCATCTCTAGTAAATTAAGTCTGAGGAATTCGAGATAATTTGCTCCCAACCCAATGAAGAATTTTTTTTTTGTAATCTTTGAGAGAGATTGACCTTGAAGGTATCTACTCTCCTGTAATTTTCCAACCAATAAGCCTTTTAACTAATGAGCCCTTCAAATTTAATGATTAGATATTGGGATTGTGTACAGAATTTTTTGTGTTCATTGAGAGATATTGGCTTTGGAGGTCTCTAGGTATTCCTCATTCTCGTGTAACTTTTCAACTAATGAACCACTAAAGTTTATTGATTGGATATTGGGGTAGTCGCAAGAATTTTTTGTGATCTTTGAGAGAGAGTGACCTTGCATGTCTCTCCGTATTCCTTACTCTCATTCGACTAAGAGACCTTTCAAATATAATGATTCCGATATTGAGTTTAAAAATCACGTTCAAGCCTGTAGATTGCTTTTTGACTCTTTCTGGAATGAGTCAAATGTTGAGAAGAGGTATCAAAGGAAGCCAGGATACCAGCCGAGATGTTTTTGTCGACGCCTAATATATCGTAATCTCGTCATCACGCGCGCCAATCTATTAGGTGTGTGACTTAATTTTTACACATTTTTTCTTCGAGCTTAAAATTATCTTTCAAATAGAAATATATTCGCGGTCTTTTCTGGTTTTGAAAGGATCGGACGAAAGGTTTCAAAACACGGAACGACAAGTCTATGAAAGTTACATAACGTTTCAGAGTAGCAGAGTTTACGATGGCAACTGATAAACAGCACATGCGGCACTGGATTTTATACGAATTCCAATAAGGAAAAAATGCTTCTGAAGCACGGGAATCAATAGTGTTCTTGGTGCCTACGTTGTATCTTATGAAACGTGTAATTATTGGTACAAATGTTTTAGAAGTGGTGATTTCGATCTGAGTGACCAGCCGCGTCCTGAACAGCCTCGAAAATTTACAGATGCGGAATTGCAAGCTCTACTGGATGAAGATTCAACGCAAACGCAACAAGAGCTTGCAGCTCAAGTAGGAGTCACCCGAGCAGCTATTTCTAAGCGTTTGCGTCAAATGGGAAAAATCCAAAAACTTGGAAGATGGGTCCCACATTTGTTGACCGAACACAACCTAGGTCAACGTATGAACACGTGCCTTTCACTGCTTGCCCAGCAACAAAAAAAGTACTTCTTGTGGAGAATTGTGACGAGTGATGAAAAGTATATTTTTTATGAGAGTCCCAAACGTAAAAAGTCGTGGGTAGATCCCGGACAATCCAGTACATCGATGCCGAAACAGAACATCCGCTTAAAGAAGATTCTCCTGTGTATCTGGTAGGACATGACGGGTGTGCTTTATTACGGACTCCTGGAAACAGGTCAGACGGTGACTGCGGAACGCTACAGCCGACAACTGAACAAACTGAGCGAAGAACTTGATCAGAAAAGGCCAGTTACTGGGCAAGGAAGCAGGCAAGTCATATTGCTGCATGACAATGCTTGACCTCACGTTACTCGCGCGACTCAGAAGACCCTCAAACGTGGGATGGGAAATTCTCCCGCACGCGGCATATTCACCAGACTTGGCCCCATCCGACTATCACTTGTTTCGGTTCATGTAGCATGCTTTAGTGGATAAACAGCTTGAAACGCTGGACGATGTGCGTAAATTCGTCGATGACTTTATCGCCTCGAAGCTTGCAAGTTTCTTTCGTGACGGCATTCGAATGTTAGCTGAGAGATGGCGCAAGGTCATAGATAACGATGGACAATATTTCCATGATTCAGTTCGTTATTCTCTATTTTTTATATTAAATAAACTTACTGGTAAATCAGTAAAAATTAAGTCACACACCTAATATCTGGTCGTTTCTAATGGCGGATGTGTAAACACATGTAAATTTATTGCTCAAATGTATCCTATTTTATTGAAGCAATCTATAATATATTTATTATTAAACGAAGTGACTGTTTTTACTCGAATTGTTCCCTGAATTTACAACAGGTTATGGGCCCATGAAAACGTGTATTAACGAAAATAGAACTAATTTAAAAGTGAACAGCGTGGTGTTTTTCGGAGTACCGAAGAGGGAAACCGTTTTATTAGAATGGCGAGCACACCGACAAAGTTTGATAAATTAACGAAGGACAATTAGATACGTGGGAGTTTCAGATGAAGGCAACATTAATTAAAATGTTTGTGGAGTTATGTAAATAAGTCCAGGATTCGACCAGCAGAGACAGATTCGACGTTCGACGCCTGGACCGCAGCAGATAAAAAAGCATTTTCAGAAATAATTTTGAGCATACATAAGGCCGTGTTAAAGCATGTGAAGAAGTGTACGACGGCAACAGGAGCATGGTTAACATTTTTGATGTTGTAGAGTTTGCCGATGTCGTTCGATTCTTTTCGGCGAGCGATGACAACCAGAGATGAAATACCGTCGCCAGAGGTGATGAAGATCAAGATTCAACAGGATTACGAATCGAGGAGGTATGTGGCAGCTGAGGAGGATACACAGGATGTGCTTTTTGCCCGAGGAGCGAAGAGTTCACAAAGAGGATTTGCGTTCAGGAGTTTTCCGGGACAAAACAAAAAATGAGGAGTTCACCAACGGAGTTTTCGGCGTTTACAGTCACAGAATCAATTACCAGGTGTGTCAAATAGAGTAAATGGTTGTTTTAAGTGTGGAAAGCCTGGCCACATAGTTCGTTTTTGTTGTTCCAGGTTTCCACAGTCACAGTCGCCCCAACAGTCACGTCATTCAGCGCGACAGATCGAAGAAGAGGAGCAACAAAGAGACAATCGTTCAGAGACGGACAGTCAAGCGGATTTTGCTGAAGGAATTGCATTCCACGCTTTGCTCGACGGCGTGAGAAATAGCTGGTGCCTGGACAGTGGGTGCACGTCACATATGGTGGCGTCTAAGGATGTTTTTGACACCTTCTCTGTGATAAACAAGCCTTTAAATCTGGCTAACAACGACACAACGAGTATAAACGGAGTGGGAGAAGTCAGAATGGACGTGAGTAACAGAAATAACAACCAAAGGCTCAAATTAGATAAAGTCTATATCAGGTCAAGGGTCTACGGACTAATTTACTATCGGGTTCAAAAATTACCGACAGAGGTTGTGAAGTCATTTTTTCGCAAAGGAGAGACAGTGGTCAGAGATAAAAGCGGAAGGTCACTCATCGTAGGGGAGAGAAGAGGAAATTTGTATTTCATCAAAGCGGGAGCAGAGACTGTTGGTGCGGCCGATGTGACTGGAGCGTGGAAACCTGGTCTACGTGGACAACAAGTCCAAATGGGTCACCGTGGATTTTTTGAAGGAGAAGTCGGAGATGTTCGAGAGCTTCAAGAAATACAAGGCGAAAGTGGAGACTGAGACTGGCAAGAAGATCAAATTTCTGCAGTCGGACAACGGGAGAGAGCTGTATAATCGTATTTTCGACGAGTTTGTAGAGGAACATGGGATTCAACGGCGTTTGACGGCGCCGCGCACACTAGAGCAGAATGGCATTACCGAGCGGATGAATCGTACGCTCGTCGAGATGGCTCGTTGTCTATTGCGCCAGGGGAGGATGTCGCCGATGTTCTGGGCCGAAGCTGTTAATACCGCGGCTTACATCACAAATCGCTGCGTGAGCAGATCGCTGAAGGGTCCGACTCCTAACAGTATCTGGAAGAAGAAGAAGCCGACGCTAGTGGATTTCACGATTTTTGGCTGCAGGGCGGTTGTGCTGGACAATTCGCAGACAGGAAAATTTGATTCTCGTGCCGAAGAGTGTATTTTCGTCCGTTATTCGATGGAGTCGAAAGCGTATCGTCTGTGGAATCCAGAGAGTCGGAGGTTGATCGTCAGTCGTGATGTCACATTCATTGATTCGTTTTATTTCTCCGATGACTTCGAGGATTTTTGTGGCGAGAAAGAAGATGGCGTCGACAGTTTACCAGGGGATACATCGACGGTGGAGGTCACGACGGATTTGAACCCGAGGAGGAGCCCGGTGAGAAGAACTGTGAATTTTCGACGCAGAGTTCCGAGTATCCCGCCTCGTCGTAAACCAGGCAGGCCGAGGCTTCCTCGTACTGGTTTCATGGGAAGACCCAGGAAAATCTATTCAAATTACGATGACGCGGAAGAAGGAACTGAAGATCTTGAGGTTGCATGTGATATCATCGATGATGTTTTCGACGATGGTGCAGCAGCACCGTTGACGGACGCGATGTTGGTGAATTCGTCCATTATTCTGTTTTATCGGAACCTGAGACCTGGGAACCTTGTGGTGGATTCAGCATGTCAAGGTGACGCTGTCGCGATATTTTCGAATGAAAGATCCTGGCAAAGTCATGAAGTATTTGGGAATAAAGTTCCATCAGGACGAAAGTGACTGTAGCGTCAGTCTGTCCCAGGACGATCACGTAGACAAGCTATTGGACAGATTTGGCATGGTTGGCTGCAAGCCGGCCAATACACCTATTGAAACCAGTTCTTGATGAGCAGTTGATGAAGGAGTTACCATACCAGAGTCTGATCGGAGGGTTGCTGTACCTGGTTATATCAACGCGACCAGATATTGCTTTCGCGGTGAATTTTCTGAGCCAATTCAACTCGTGTTATAATCAGACACATTGGAATGCGGCGAAGCGAGTTTTGAGATATCTCAAGGGTACCAGCAATTATCGGATTCGCTACATCAGGTGTGATCAGGAGTTTCCCGGTTTTGTCAATGCGGATTTGGCGGCTAATCGTTTAGATCGTCGTCCTTTTTTGGGCGAAACAATTATCTTCGCGTCGAGTCCGATTAACTGGGAGGCTCGTAAGCAACGTACCATTGCGCTGTCTACGACGGATGCAGAGTTGATGACAATTTCGGAGGCAACACGTGAGGCGCTTTACCTTCGGAAACTACTGCAGTCGGTCGGCCTGCAGTGCGACAAAATTACTCTCTGGAATGATTTGCAGAGTGCCCAGAGTCGGATCAAGAGCTTCACGACATACTCCAGATCCAAGCATATGGACGTTCGGCATAACTACGTCCGGGAGAGTATCAACGAGGGTTTTCTGATGGTGGAATACACGTCAACAGACCACATGGCTGCCGATGTGCTCACCAAAGGATTGACATATGCGTGTCATCTAAACTGTTTATCTTTATTGGGAATTGAAATTTTATAATTGAGTTTTATGTTGCAGAAGATCGTAATTCACCAGTCTGCTTTGAAGGGGAGGTGTTGAGAAGAAATATCAAAAGCAGCCCGGATACCGGCCGAGATGTTTTTATCAACGCCTGATATATCGTGATCCCGTCATCATGCACGTGAATCTATCTGGTCATTTCTAATAGCGGATGTGTAAACATGTGTAAATTTATTGCTCAAATGTATCGTATTTTATAGAAGCAATCTATAATATATTTATTGTTAAACGAAGTGATTGTTTTTACTCGAATTGTTCCCTGAACATCTTACAACATCAAAAGTGAAAGTTTTCATGTTCTTAATTTCTTTCTGTGATCACTCATATTTTCTCGGATGGAATTTCAGGGATCTCAAGAACAAACACGAAAAATGATCAGTAGATCAGTTGTGAGATTTCTTATCTTCTCGTGGAATTGCATTAAAATTGGCATTTGCTGATTTATGACTTTAAGCTTCTGGTGCGATGACTCATGTTGCTCCCGACTGGAATTCCAGGAATGTTGATAAAAATCAATTGAATAGCCACCCGCTACCCACTCACGGGAGACCTTCGTGATCTTTGCCTAGAGCGTTGAGCTGAAAAAACTGCGAATTAATTCCGCGAATTATTCATTAATTAATTAATAAACCTCCTACTCGCGAATTAAATGCACCAATTAAATTATTAATTAATTAACCAACCATCACCCGCTCGTATAACACACCTCAACAACAGACTCTTGTGACCCTTGTCAAAAGGTTGCGTGCGAAAATCCGCGAATTGATGCCGTGAATCTATTAATTGATCAACTGATTAATTAATTACTTAATTGATTAGCCACCCATTTAAAATAGGTCACTCACCGAGAGACTCTTATGAACCTTGCCAAAAAGGATGAGCGCGAAAATCCGCGAATTGATGTCGCGAATTAACTAATTAATGAATAAATACATTAATCAATTAATTAGACACCCACCACAAACTCGCGGGGTGGACCCTTTACCAACAGACGCTTCAAAAAACGTTCGTCTGGAGAACCCGCGAATTAAACCAGCGAATTAACGCCGCGAATCGACTGATTAATTAATCGATTAATTAATTAGTTAACCGCCACCCACTCGCGGGAGATTCTCGCCAACTGACCCTCGTGACCCTTTCCATAACGTTAGTCTGAGGAACCCGAGAATTAGCCCCGCGAATTAATTCCGCGAATTGATTAATTAATTGATCAATTAATTAGCCACCCACTACCCACTCACGGGAGATCCTCGGACACCTCGCCAGCTGAACCTCGTGACCCTTCCCAAATTGGCCCAGAACCGATCTCATACATCTACTTACGGTGACCTATTTGGAGAGCGTCTGCCTGTTCGTTTATTTCAAAAATAGATGACTCCGCATGTGGTTGTGTAATTTTCATGTAAGTAGGCTGGCTTTCACTTCCAATGGCCCCCATATCAGTAAGAGTAGGTTGCTTAAAGTTCTCCCCCACCACCTGGGGTTTGGGCTGGTTGACTGACCTGCAGGACTGCATCATTGGTTGACCTAGTCAAGAATCGTGTTTTGTCAATCTCCTTCAATCTGAAAAATCTCAGTTCGGAGCCATTTATCGATAAGGCCCTCCCTGGGTTGATTCTCATGTCCAGGTCCATTGATTCTAGGATATCTTCTCCTAAGATCCCTCCTCAGCAAGGAAAGTCGTTGGGGATCACGTGAAAAATGTGCCCTAATTCTTCCTGCCCAATTTGGAAATATATGACAACGTTTCCGAGTGTCGAAACCTCTTGGTCAGCAATTCCCCGCAGAATATTGGTATCCTTCAATAACGGGAATCTTTTGCATATTTTCTCAATTTTTATCAGTGAAACAGCCGCTCCTCAGTCTACCAGGAAAACTGTCCGCTTTTTTAGTTTTTCGGCCTCCAAGACAATATGTTTTTTTAATTTATTACATTGCACTGGCCTTATTACCTGTCTCATATTCCGCATGTGCTCTATATTCTCCATGATGCCATGGGAATCACGTTCAATTCCATACGTCGTCACCTGATGTATCTCTCTGGAATTGCGTTATATTGGTCTGAATCGTTTGAATGACTTGTTTTTATTTCTGGTATTGTCTTGGTTCAATATTTCATCCTCAATTTCTGCTGAGTCAGAAATTCCAAGTCGTTTCTTCAGTTTGCGACAAACGTATGCGTTATGACCTTCATATTTGCAGTATCTACACTTCTCTTGATTACGATTTTCGATATTATGTTTAGGATTCCATCGAATTACCTCATTGTTTCCATTTCCCAATGAGAGTCCACACTCTGCAGCTGTGTGTCCCTCTTCTCCACAGTTGAAACAAATATTCAATTTCAGTTGACCTTGCCGCTGGTCCCTCTGCGTTGTTCTCGCCCTATTTTCTAGGCACATCATTTCCTTCGAAAAATCTGGAACGTTAACTCCTGCTACGGCGTTGTCCTTAATCTTCACCTGCTTTATTGACCCTTTGTTGACTAAAATTCCTCCGTTTGATGACACGTATTGCCCCGTGTCCCACTTCGGATTTTTCGCTGAACTCAGCTACATTGTCTCCTCGAGTTCTGCTGTTGTTGTCCAACACTTGTGAAATGCTTCAAATTTTACCAATTTCACCAAGCGCTGAGTCGATTGTATTTATCCCAATTCGAAACAAATTTTACTAATTCCATTGCTAACCTCTCGACACGAACCCCAAACGCGTTAACACTCTCGTCTGTACCCTGCCGAAGGCTGCAAAATTCCAGATGTAACTCTTTCAAAGTTCTCACTCCAGCATTTGTCCCCTTTGTACTCCTGTACTCAGACTCCGCCAGAGTTATGTTCTTTTTGCTGCTAGGTACTAAGGGGGTTGTATAGCTTCTATAGCATCTGCAAAATCTTGATTTTCGTGATCAGGTGGGCCGATGACATCCGTCGCCGCCTTCATATATCGACTACTGAAAACGAACCTGGTGCGTCTACCAGTGCTGGTACTTCGACCAGTTGCTGTGTTACCTCTAGCCCTCTGCCAGAGCTTCCTCAATAACTGACACACTTGCTAGTGTCTTTGGGCCCATCTCAATAAACTTTATCTCTCCACGAGATACACTGTGAACTCCTTCGGAAATTGAAATGTCCTTCAGAGCCTCACCGAGTCATTGTATACCCACAGTACTACCCAGTACCGGAGAGTTCGTAGGCTGTAGTGGAAATCTTCCGGAATAATTTCCACTATAACGACAAAAATTCCTGGCTGCAACGAATTCTCCACGAATATGCCTGTATGAAGCCATAACTATTTTTACAGCAAGTCACAAAAATATTCTGCAATGCAGCTGAATACTTATTAAATACTTATCAGCTGCTCCGGTTCCCCACCCCTTTAAGAGAACCAAGTCTGACCGTTAAAATTGAGGACAAAGTCGACCTCGTACTATTCGGTTGAATAGGTTTCTGGATACAAAACCTCGCTTAGTATGATTGGAATTTCCGTCTGCTGGTCCATCCCAGGATAGTGTTCTCTCTCCCCCGATGAAAATAAATCCCAGGGGATGATTCACCGAATTATTCTCGTACTCTACTGTAGTCGTCGGCAAGAGTTGATCAGGCCCTACCTTCGAAGACGCACCAGTCTCTTCGGAGGCGTGGGTTCG
This sequence comes from Diachasma alloeum, assembly GCF_001412515.2. NCBI lineage: Eukaryota > Metazoa > Arthropoda > Insecta > Hymenoptera > Braconidae > Diachasma > Diachasma alloeum. The sequence continues at coordinate 318,699 of NW_021680461.1, read as the reverse complement.
AATCCCACCGCTGCCACCAAAAATGTTAGGGATCAATCCCTAGATTCTGCTATTTGGAGATAAATCTCCCTATAGTGGGTAGATACTGGAATCTGGTATTTCACTTGGTGGGAAAAGAAGTGTTTATTAATTTAAACTAACCCATAATTATTCAGATGGGATAATTATGTAGAAATTATAAAGATGATACAAAATAAGTATTAAGCTTGATTTACAGTGACGATTGAACTCCCGAATGTTCATGAGTCCAGCTTATATTGTAATTAAGCGTGTCACGTTACGACGCTAGTAAACAGTGTTGCATATGAACGCTGATTTAGTAAAACTATGAGTGAAGTAAGTTGAACTCAATTTATCGTTCAACTTCTTCATTTTTGTAAATACTTTATTGCTTAACATTACCACATTATTTTGGGGCATAACAGTATGGAACCGTCCGAACATGGCGGACTCCCCTGTTCGAATTCCCATTCCCGAAAAAAACAATCGAAAGGGCCAAACATGAAGAACCAGCGTATTAATGAGAAAGTTAATAAAGATAAATTCCAAGGCTTGAGGGGCTCAGGTATAACGGCCTAAGATGAGGGTCAAAAATAAAAAAATTGAATAAGGTTCGAAACGAAGGTTCAGAAATAAGAATTACAATTAAGGGTCAAAAATGCGGATCAAAAATTCATAAAATCAGATACAGGCCGAACTGGAGGTTCGAAAATAAGAGTGAAAATTACGGGTCACAAGAGTCAGCCGTGAGGGTCATAAATAAGGGTTATAGATGAGGCTTTTTTTTTAATCGTTATTTTACATCACTTCGACCCGGTTAGGGTATACTGCGATGATGATCAAGACTTTAAATGATTAGATCGCACCATTCTACCCGGCCGGGATTTGAACTCGGAACCTTTCGCATGTGAGGCAACGAACTTACCCACTGCGCCAACCCACCGGGCTTAACAGATGAGGGTTAGAAATCACAAAATTAGACGAGGGCCAGAAGGGAGGTTTCGAGACAAAAGTAAAAAAAAGAGGCTCAAAATCAAGGGTTACAAACGTCACGTGTGTCGCTTATAAATAAAGGTAAAAAATGGAGATCAGAAACCGCAAAATGAAATAACAATCAAAACGAAGGGTAAGAAATGAATGTCGAATAATAAAAAAAGAGAGTCAAAATTCAGTGTTGAGGGTTGGGTGCAAGGGTCAGAAACAAGGGTATAAAGTACGGGTCACAAAGATCAGGCGTGGATATTAGAAATAAGGGTTGGAAATAAAGGTCTTAAATGAGGGTGAAAATTGGATCAAAAAAAGAATCACAAAAAGGAGTGTTAAAATTAACAGTCTCGAGGGTCGGTTTTACTTACATTTTTTACCCTTATTTGTCACTCGCATACCTGACGCTCGTGACTCTTAGATTTAATCATGGTTTTTGGCTCTTACTTTGGCAATCACTTTTTGACGTGGTTACGTCTGTTTTCTTTATGGGGGTATTTAGGGAATAACTCCTTATGGTTTCTTATCGGCAGTGGCTCCAACTATTAGAATTCTAGAACATTCATTTCGGAATTTCCTTGAAAATTCTAGATTTTTCTTGAAAATTATGGATTTTTCTAGCAAATTCCTCATTTTCCCGGAAAAGTTTTGTTTTTTCTAGAAAATTCTCCAGCTTTTTTTTTTAACAAAACTATAATTTTGAGGAATCCTTAGCGCTGGTCGGCAAAATACCGATAGTTGGTTATTATTACACGAAATAGATAAAATTTATGGATCAGTGCTAAAATTCGCGAGGGTATTTGTATGTGATGATTTCGTTGTGAATGAAATATGTTAAATGTTTGTTTAGAGATTTTAGTTGAACATAATAATCCAGACGTAGGTAAATGTTAAGAAAGACCTCCTCAGACGAAAATCAATTTTAAAAATGATAAATTGGTTTCTTAACATTTACCTTAACTCTTATTTCTCAATCTCCTTCTTGTGACTCTTATTTTTCAACCTCAGTTTTTTACTGTCATACTAGATCCTCGTGACCCTTAGCTTTCCTCCTTGTTTCTGACCTTCATTCGTGAACTTTATTTCTGTTCTTAATTTCGACCCTCATGTCCAAACCTTATAACCCTTCGTTTTAATCTGTATTTTGAACACTTACGCCTGACCTTGGTGACCCTCAGTTTTGACCCTTGTCGGATTTGTAAAATTGGTAATAATTATGATGATTATTTTTTTATTACCATTATTATCAGAGGTGTATTAAAAATCGTGCATTTTTCAGTTTTTGTGTGGCGATTAGGTGTACAGAAACACAATAACTCGTGGTTGTGGAATATAAAGGCGTTGTATTTATCGCAGAGAGCTCTGTTTACATTGAATATATAAATCCGACTGAATTCAACTTAGCTGACTGACTGAGCTATTCGTCGGGGAGCGTGCAAATTTAAATACCTTCTGTTATGGAAGGTTCGAGAATCATCCCGAAATCTCGTGAGGGACAAGGACAGAATGACGCCCGTCTCGAATATGACGGTGGAGAATATTCGAGACACGTTAATAAACTTCGAAACAACAATTGGTTTGTGGCTCGCGCCACAAGTACTCTTCTGCGGAAAAGAAAACGAAAACAAATAAAGCAAAACGAAACGGAATGAAAATGAATAATATCGATTGTCGAGAACGGCTAAAATTGTTTGGCAATAACACAAAGAAGATAAAACGATGCCGTAGAAATGATGATCAACTGGACGTTATCTCGGAAGTGTGGGCGTCTCGGAAGCGTTGAACCAAGTGGCGATGCTGGCCATCGAAGATGAAGCTATTGGAGTTTGGTCAGAGTCGTGTCGATGTCGAAGACGATAATGGGCCGTTGCCGGGTGCCATTATAAATACGTGTCGAGACGAAGGCGAGAATGAGTGATGATGCGAACCTTGTAGTCTGTAACGGAGCTAGTGCTGTACGAGCCTGACGTTGGTCGTGGTGAATCTGAAGCGCGTGCCGTTCGTGCCTGAACCTGATCCTGGCGAAGCGATACAGCTAGAGCTCTGCATTGACGTGTGGCGATGGCGAAGCCGTCGATTCCGAAGACAGGTATATCGGTGCGAAATACGTTGACTCATGGGCGAGAGATGGACGAAACCAGATTTCCACATGGGTAGCGGTCGATGAATAGCATTCGATGGCGGTGAGCATGATGCAGACGATGAAGATATATGCAGGTGATGTTGAACGATCGATCGTTAGCTTTTGTTGATCGTAGGTGATGCGGTGTCAGCGTGTGGTGACAGATGCATGTGAACCTTTAGAAATCAGTGAAGCAGGTAGATTGTGGAATGAGCGAAACGAACTCCATCCCGTAAAAAATCCGTTGTCAAGTAGCCTGAGACCATTGGAACAATCGAAGATCCTGAAGGTCGACGTCATTGCCTGCATGACGATGTCTCCATGCGCGATGTTGTCGATACGTGGACGGCGCACATTTGATGGATCCAGCACTGTACATGAGGTCATTAATCCAGTTGTTGAGTCGATAACACACTAACACACTTGGTTTTAGATGTTGGCGACATTCCCTAAGATTTTGGACGGGAGCGCGAAACATCTTATTGCTCTAGAATAGAAGCCTACTCGCTAGCCGATACCGCGAGGCATGGATGTCATGTTCTGTCGGATGAAATTGTTGCCTCGTGTCATTATTAGTCGAAGCGGTATGAGATTTCCGGTAAAATCGGTCGAAAAAGTTGACAAATTATTTTCGGTACAGCACAGCGTCCTTGGGTGCTCAGCAATGCACCGAGATTCACAAAAACTCGAACGGAGCGCGTAAACGATACAACACACGAGCGTACGCGGTACACAAAACCAACTCACAAAGTGCACGATCGAAATGCACTCGAATTTCGCGGAATACTTGCGGGCGTTAACGTAATATAATTTATTGTTAATGAAAACGCGAAAAACTAGTTACTTAATCACGTCGGGGTCACCAGTTGTGGCGGTTAGGTAGAGATACAATAAGAATTCGTGGCGGTTATAGAGATACAATAAGAATTCGTGGTTGTGGAATATAAAGGCGTTGTATTTATCGCAGAGATGTGTTTACATCGAATATATAAATTGGACTGAATTCAACTGAGCTGACTGACTGAGTTATTCGTCGGGGCGGGTGCGAGCTTAAATACCTTCTGTTATGGAAGGTTCGGGAATCGTCCAGAAATCTGGTGAGGGACGAGGACAGTATGACGCCCATCTGGAATATGACGGTATAAAATATTCGAGACGCGTTAATTAACTTCGAAACAATAATTCGTTTGTGGCTCGCACCACATGTTCGCAACTGAAAAGTCAATTATTGGGAAGAATAATAAGGATAACATTCAGAAAAATTTATAATAATCATTAGTCAATAGTCAAATAATTACTAACATCCGCAAATATTTATCAATCAATTAATATCATAAATTTATAGAGATTCATAATCCATATGGACGATATAAATTTTCAATTTTCATCATCGTAAGTTAGTCTAGTGGTTGGGTCATGGAATTACTATGCGTAGGGTCGTGGGTTCGAGGCCATCATAGGTAAAATATTTTAAGTCATCAAAATCAGATTTTTCAGCGCTGTCTGCATGGCGGGTCGTTGAGTAACGAAAAATGATCAATATTAACACGTGCCTTTCCTTTTTTCACTTATTTTTGCTAATAACCATCAATGATTGGTCCTACTGCGCTCCATCGATTTTATTCCTCCATTTGATCTCGATTTTTCGTCTTAGTCACTTTTTGAGAATTCTAACCTATATGGGTGCAAATGACCAGTTCGGTCTACAATTATCTTTCTTCTTTCATAATTATTCATCCATTTATTCATTTGTTTATATTTCGCTCCTACCGGTACGATGTACCAGTGCGGTGTGCATACGGGACCAGTATCAGCTGGGTACAGCTGGAGTGAATATAGGAATGGTCCGGAAACAACACAGGAATCGTACAGCGGATCAGTACGGTGTACTTGTAAAATACGATTACCGTCCGCACGTACGGGAGCAGTACGGTACCGCCACCTATCAGTACACGGTGCGCTCACAGTACCTGTAACCTATCGGATTTTGGCTATCTGGGCTGAAAAATACTTAACGTCTTGATTTCGTAATCGAAAATGTGAAGAAACCGCGAATACAGGGAATCGAAAATCAATAGTGAAGTGAGTGCATTCGAAAATACTTGAACATAAATATATAGATATGTATTGATTCCAAAGTTAGAATTTGAAGGGAAACGCGAAAAATGCCGATTCATAAAAAATCTATAATCGATAATAAATTGAGCTCATCTGATGATACTTGAACATAAATGTATGGACATCTATCGATTGTAGAATCGATATTCTATGGAAAATGTGAAAAACACGATGAATGTCAAATTCATCCTTGATGTACAATGAATACTCGATATCGATTGAGTGTATTTGTTGTTATGAACAAACATAAATGGATATCGATGATATGAATGTATAGACTAATTTCAGAGTCGAATTTTCAACGAAACTGCGGAAAAACGTGAGTTCATATCGAGCCGATGGAAAGACATGAACATTAGTATCTGATCATGTATCAGTCCTGAAGTCAAAATTCCAAGGAAAACGCGCAAAAACCGCGAACCATGTAAAATCGATACGTGATAACGATATTCGAAATTCATCAAGTGTTTTTCAAGTTACACAACCATAAATGGACATCGATGATATGAATATATGTACTCATTGCGGAGTGGAAATATCGAGGAAAAGAATATATAATTAATAATTCTTCATAATCATAATTAGATAATTAAAATAGAGCATTTGTTACTGCACATCATGAACTGCGTCGAACATACACTGTCATGTATTCATATGAGTGCGCCGACACAGCGGTGCTCTGTTGCGTCATATTTTCATGTTCTTTTACGAAAACGTTTTGGTGTTACGCTTAAAATGTGACACTCCTCCTTATTGTGCAAAGATAGAAAAGATAGATAGACATGCATGGATTATATATAGACAGATATAGGTAGATATATCTGTGTATGTTCACATCTATATATATGTATAGATAGATACATGTGCCTTAGAATATTTTTCATGTAGCTTGTCACGTTTGCGTTTTATATAATGAATATGATTCCGAGGAAGTGCAGGGGGTAGTTGTTTCGTATATAGATGTACGGCAGCGTTCAGTCAGTTTTGTACAGTGGGAGCAAAAACTTTTCCTTGGCCGATACGCTATCCCGTATCTCCATAAATTCGAGTCTTTACCTGATTAGGTTATCTTCATTGGTTGTTTCATATAAAAACATTGAGCTTGCTGCAGCTTGAAGTGCTCTTCATCCTCTGAAGCTTGGGAGATGATGGAGCCTGTCCTTATTGAATCTCTAGAGAAAAATCTTATAAATCAGGACCTTTTGGCAGCAGAGCAGTCGAATTTTTTGCAAATCAGATTGCCCCCTAGAACCCTTCTATCTCCAGCTAAATGTCTCCTAGATCGATCCCCGACCTCTTATAAAAGAGTTAAAGCTCAAGTTAGGCTAGCTAACAAATTTTCCTGTTCAATACTTGTCAATGGTACATTCCATAAACTCGATCCAAATCTACCCTGCCCATTGTGTAATTCAAATGATCCCGAAACCATCAATCATGTGATCTTGAGATATTCTATGTACAATAAACCTAGAGGACAATTTCTCTGAAGCTTTTTCGTGACTGGCTGGACAATTGAAAATCTAGTTCTATTTGTTGACTGTGAATCTTCGGAAAGCACTAGAGCCTTATATATTTTCATGTGTGAAGCAATGGCTAGAAGGGAGGAAATTCTAAATCTATATTAAACCATGTTTTTTGGTGCCACTGTGTCATGTTTGTTGCATTATTATTCATGTACCTTTTACTGTAAATGGCTGCGCGAGGGAAGCACTGACAGTATTTATTGATTATGAGTCTCCTGGTCTAGAATGTGATGAAACGTGAAGAAATCACGTTTTTAGCGTCATGCCTGTATGTATGTGCGCGACAACTTGGGTTTTTGGTGATTAATTTTTGGAAAGTTCACCATAAATATGGTTAAATTTGTATATAAAAATCTGAAATTTTGGCTCATTGTAGCTACGAATGAGCTCCACTTTGTCACGTTGTTTCAGCCCGATCGGTCCAGTTGTTCCAGAGGTGTAACAACTTCCCTAGTGGAAGAACATAAGGTGGAGGCGTAACATGCCTGATCAGAATTTCGGATCGGGATTGATCAGTTTCTGATCGAGACTTGAACTGAATTTTCACTCGGGTTGTTTAAATTTCGTTTGTCCTCAACATCTCAAAAACTACTGCACCGTTTTCAACTATTTTTTCAAAATACTCGTCTTGATGGCCTCTATTCTAGTACAAATTGTAAGAGGCTCTGCGACATAGGCTATTGCAGGGACATTCACGCACGGAGTGTGCTGCCGTACTCCGTGGCTGGGTCGGTGCTGGAACCCCATGTGACACTGACGCGGTGTGCTCTCATTTTTCCATTTTATCGATAATAATAATCATCAATTAGTTGTGAGAGATTATTATTCACTAACCAATCGCTAATCCTTGAATAATTGATTTGAATTAATACGCCTAATTTGAAGATTGTGAATCCTTAATTGACAGAATTTAAGGTAGGGTGGACACAGATTGGTCCATCCGGCATAAACCCCATGCAGGCTTGTCTCAGCGACCCTGCTGCGTACTTTTCTGAGGTACATCGCTGCGAAAGGCAATGTCGCGCGCCAAATTACACTGCGACGTTTCTGCGCAATGAAATTTCTACTAGGGCATGTAATACAACCAGAATATATGGACCCTTTAATACACCGTTTCGAGATATTGCTGTTTTTCCGTTTTTCATTAAAAATCTTGTACGCACGATAACTGAAGAAAAAAAGGAGATGACAAGTTGAAATTTGCTACGGTTTCTAGCTCTTATAACACTAAAGGTTGGTATTTTAGAATGAGCGCAATTGTGTGACGCGGTTCCTGAGATAGGCAACCATTTACATAAATCAATTTTGTTAAATATCTGACAAACTACTTGACGGATTTAATTTTTTGTTTTTTGTTTCAGAATAGTCGTCTCGACGGCTTCTATATAGATAAATTTTTCGAGACATTGCAGTTTTTGTGTTTTTCAAAATTTTTCCATTCTTGTACGCACGATAACTTGAAAAACAAATGAAGATAGCAAGTTGAAATTTGGTATGATTGTCTTGTACAATATTGCAGGTTGGTATTTTGGATAGGCGCAATCGGAAGCGCAGTTTCGGAGATCAATCTTTCAATCATACAAAAGATTCAATCTTTTGTATACATATATTTAATGAAATTGTTGAACATCTTCTTGCATACACCCTTTAACATGTGGTTCCGAATGTATGCCTGTTACCAGGATAGGAAATTGCTGCGGGTTCAGTTGGAAGCTTACTGACAATGAAATTGGTAGAAACAAAAAAAAGACTAATCTTATATAAAAAGGAGATGTCACACGTTTATTCCTAAATGTGTAAGTGAGAAATTGTATAAATCATGCTGATGATACTGATTTTGGCGATAATGTTGATGTCACTAGTGGTGCCGATGCCCCTCTACTGGGTTCCCACTTTGTCGTTAGTGAGGGGGCTCGGTCGCGGGCGGTGGAGGTCTTAAGGACTACCGCCGCTCGCGGTCGCTAAGAGGAGCCCATCCAATCCATGTGTGTGATCGGCGTAAGCCATGCCCTCGGCCATAGCATGCCTAAGGATGCGTGGCACAGGAGGAGCTGTGTCGCTAACGGTGCCTCTCAGAAACCTGGGCGACCTCTGAGAGTATTCTTGGGTGTAACCCACCCGAGACAAGCCAAGCCCTGGGCAATCGCGGCAATGCACCAGGTGAAAACGCTTAACCGCGGTACTCGTGGGACCAAAATGGAAACCAATCTAAAAAATCTCAGTATTGAAAAGGAAACTTCGGGTGGGGCCAGCGATGGCGAACACACGAAGTCTGATAAGGCTGACCAGTCTGGTACCGATGTGAATCGGGTCAGACTGAGTGGAGCCGAGAGAAGACGTCGCAAGAGAGCAAAGCTGCATCAAACCTCGGGGGCGATTACAACCTTGGCAGATGCAGCAGCGAAGGTCGATGAGGGGAAGGGGGAGAGAGCTGTGAGGAAGGCAATAAAACGCCTTCCATCAGAGCGTATCACGCCAAGTCCCTCAGTCAGACCGAAAGAAAAGAGAATGAAAACGCAGGATCAGGGCACACATGCTCAGAATACTGCGAGCTCATTCAAGTTTGCAGTTATGCCGGAGTCATATCCGGATCAGAAACTGGGCACTGAAGAGGTAACGGAGGTGAAGAACCTCCTGAAGGGGGCCATTTTGGCGTTACCTGACGGGGTGAAAGCACCCACTTTCAACGGTGTCTGGGAAAGAGAAGGTGTGGCAACGGTGTACTACACTGATGAGGAAACGGAAAATTGGCTGAAGAGCCTTTTCCCCGAAAACAAAATAGCTGGGATTACTGTACGTGTGGTCGCAGCCTTGGAGCTTCCCAAGAAATACAGGATTGTACTACACGTGGAAGACCCAGATCTAGCCTCTCAAGAAGCACTGTGCTTCCTTGAGAAACAGAATGCACGACTGCAGGCCAGAGAGTGGGTTGTCGCTCGGGGCAGTGAGAGCAGGGACGTGAAAAGTGCCCACTTCGTTGCGCTGATAGACGACCGATCACTCTCTGTTCTGAAAGCCTGCAACTTCAGACTGCACTGCGGGATTCAAAAAGCAACTGTCAAGCTGCTTGCGAAAGACCGTGGTGAAAGTCAGAAGAAGGGTACATAGAGGTACCAGGAAAGTAGTCATCATTATGGCTGCAACCCGGGTGCACATTGTACAGATAAATTTGCATCACAGCAAAGCAGCCTCGGCTACACTAGTCAGGCGATTAGCTGGGATGCAGACTGTCATAGCATTGATCCAAGAACCATGGATAGTGGACAATGCTATTAA
>NW_021680461.1:307894-308503 GCF_001412515.2 Diachasma alloeum | reverse complement strand
GGGCCTGGGACAAGGCGAGGAAATGAGCTTGGTTGTAGGGTCAGTTTACATGTCCTATGAATCGGCTGAACCACCTCCTTTGAAAAAAGTAAAGGACCTATGCAACCATATGAAGGAAAGGGGACTCGAATTCCTGCTAGGTTGTGATGCCAACTCGCACCATGTAGCATGGGGGAGCACCGGCATTAACGGCAGGGGGGAAAGCCTCCAGGAATTCATAATGGGGGCCGGTCTAAATATCCTTAATAGGGGGTCAGAACCTACCTTCATAGATCGGAGACGACAGGAGGTCATAGATATCACTCTGGGGACGGATAGAGTGGCAGACATGATTGGAGACTGGAGGGTCTCAAAGGACCTCTCAGCGTTCGATCAGGAAACCATAAGAATGTCCATCCACACAGTAAAAAAAACGGAATAGGTAAGAAACTCAAGACGAAGAAACTGGGGAAATGACCGAGAAAGTCTATCTGACAATCTTAGGGATATCATCCTCAGATTTAACAACAAAAAGCAGCTGGAGGAGGCTTCGATTGCCCTAAACCAGGCCATCATGGACTCCTTCGAGACAAACTGCAAGCTTATCCCGAAAGGGCAGCCCACTGAGAC
>NW_021680461.1:307459-307880 GCF_001412515.2 Diachasma alloeum | reverse complement strand
AGTCTATCTGACAATCTTAGGGATATCATCCTCAGATTTAACAACAAAAAGCAGCTGGAGGAGGCTTCGATTGCCCTAAACCAGCCCATCATGGACTCCTTCGAGACAAACTGCAGGCTAATTCCGAAAGGGCAGCCCACTGAGACTGCTTGGTGGTCAGAGAAACTCGGTGGGCTGAGGGGCAAGGGTAGAAAAGCTTTCAACAAAGCTAAGAACATGAGAGCGGGCCCCCGTAAGGAAGACGCATGGAAAACNCGGCCTCAGTGATTGTGGCAGAATCTATCACGCAAACACTCAGGAAAAAATTAGATCTTGTATTGTTATTAAAAGACTAGACTCTTTCTTCTGTTCACAGGCTAGTGAGGGAGACCTGGCTGTAGCACAAGTGGATCTGGGCCTGGGACAAGGCGAGGAAATGAGC
>NW_021680461.1:178267-307443 GCF_001412515.2 Diachasma alloeum | reverse complement strand
CTCGCAGATTACAACAAGGCAATAAAGGCAGCCAAAGAGGACTGCTGGAGGGCTTTCACAAGCAACGTGGAGAGTCAATCGGAGACCTCTAGGCTAGCACAAATCCTTGGAATAAACAAGACTCCATATCTAAGGAGCCTACAGACACCAGATGGCAGCCACACGGAAACCATGGGAGAGACTCTGAAACTCCTAATGAACACNATCCCACCCCTCGACCTTAGGGTTGTGAGTTGTGCTACCACAACTGCATATAGACTAAGGTGTCAACAAGAATGGAAGATGACGGGCCAAGGCCATACAAGGCTTAGCCTAATCAATGATCGACCGTTCATAGGTAAGACGGATAGGATTCCTAGGAAGTACCAGATCAGGAAAACTTTCAGAACAAGTATACCACCCAGACAGGAGTGGCTAGACTCGGAACTTAAACCAGGACCAAGAGAGGACTACTGGTTTACGGACGGCTCTGGCTTCAATGAAAGTTTTGGGGCAGGCATCTACCCTCTGAAGATGGCTTCGGAGAGAGTTTTTCATTGGGCCATCATTCAACCGTCTTTCAAGCAGAAATGCTGGGCATACTTAAGTGTGCAGAGTATCTGAACACGAGAGACACAAAAAAGATGAAAATATTCATCTGCAGTGACAGCCAGGCGGCGATTCACGTCCTAGACAAACCCACTACAGAGTCACAGGTGATGTGGGAATGCATCCAGGCATTGGACACACTGGGTAAAAACAACCAGGTCACCGTAACCTGGGTACCAGGTCACCCTGGGATTCTGGGTAATGAAGAGGCAGATAAGCTGGCCAAGGAGGGTACAGAAAGGGTGCCCTCACACGGCCTGCTTGGCATTCCCTTCGCAGTGGGAAAAACTCTTATTAAAGATCAATTCCAGTGAGATCATGTCAGGCGTTAGGAGAAAATTGCGACCTGCAGACAAGCGAAACTGCTTATGAGGGGGCAACAGAGTTAGAACCAGAAAGCTTCTGGAGCTGCACAGAGGGGATCTGAGGGTAGCAGTAAGGCTCCTTAAGGGTCATAAAGCTCTCAGAGCTCATCTGTTCAAGATGAAACTTGCAGAACAAGAAGACTGCAGACTGTGCGGAGGCGATAAGGAGGGCGTCATCCACATTTTATGTGAATGCCCCCTATTAGCACTCCGTCGCTATAAAATCTGGGGCCAGGCTTTCCTGAAACCAGAGGACTTACAACAAGCAGCTGTCCCCAGCCTTATTAGCCTAGTGAGAAACACAGGGCTGNCTTACAACAAGCGCATGTCACCAGCCTTATTAGCCTAGTGAGAAATACAGGGCTGGGGCTGTGCGACTGACCGAAACTAAGGCGGATATTACAAAAGATCATATGATTTAGGTGACTCTGGGCGCTTTTAGTGACCAGCCGCGCATATTCTATTCTATTCTATTCTAATGGTGCCGATTATGTTGGTGTTGGTGATTTCCAACGGAGTATGTATGGGAGATTCCAGCTCAACTGAGGAAATCGTGCGACCTCATATTTTTCAGTTGTTTAGACACAGAGCATATAGGCCTCTTCAAAACAAGCATTCTGCTTTTTAATTTTTTGCTCTAGCTATTATGGTTCAGGAGTTATAGCCATTTGAAATTTTAAATTTTTTACGAATTCGATTTTTTTCAAAAAATCATATCTTTTGAATGAACAATTAGTTTTGAACAACTCAGTAGTGAAAATTATTCGTCATGAAGTGTACTTTCTGAATAATTTATGCAAAAAAATTTCAAATCTGAAAAAATATATTTTTTGGCATGGAGAAAATTGAAAATTCATAATTTTTCGAGTATGCCCTTTTTTTTGCTTGAAAAAAATTGAGTATATACTAGCATCTATAACGAAAATTTTGAGCCATTGGGCATCATGGTCCATTGTAAACTTACCATGATTCTAAATTAATAAAAATTTCAAACGGTCGAATTAAGGGATGAAATGTTATTTTTTCCAATGTTATTATTCAGTCTCCATTTGTGTTTTGTTGTTCTCAATTTTCGTGCACTGAAACCTTTCGATATTGAATATCGAAGATTGGTAATTCATTACTATCGGTAATACAGTACTATCGGTAATACACAATTCAACTTCAAAAACATTACCAAACTCTCCTACCACGAAAAAGATCACGGAGTATATGCTGAGCACCATTATTTTGAGACTTCGCACGGGAAAAGTCCGTGCGATGGACTAGGCGAAACTGTAAAACGTACGATTGCTCGAACAAGTCTCCAAATGCAAGCAGAACAACACATTACAACCCCAGCACAATTCGCTGAATGGTGTCAAACGTTGGGAAAGGTACCGAATATTGAGGTAAAATACTCGCCCAACGCTGAATATGAAGAAGCTAAGATTCAGCTCCAGGATCGCTTGGCCAATGCGAAGACAATCCCTGGGACGAAGAAATTCCGATGCATCATCCCACAAATTGACGGTGTTATTCACACCAAAATATTTTCCGATGCAGAGGATTTTGACGTTTATACGATTGAGAACTACTACAAATTCAAAGCGAAAGAGGAATAAGAGGTACTAAATTCACAATCTTCATAGTCTAAAATTAATTGTTCACTCACATAATCTATGTACAGGGAATCATAAATTTTTCTATAATTCAATTGCAGAATTTAGCTTTCAACCCCACTTAATCACCCTATTAATGACTTGCCCATGATGCCCAATGTCTCAAAATTTTCGTTATAGATGCTAGTATACACTCAATTTTTTTCAAGCAAAAAAAAATGGGCATACTCGAAAAATTATGAATTTTCAATGTTCTCCATGCCAAAAAATATATTTTTTCAAATTTGAAATTTTTTTGCATAAATTATTCAGAAAGTAAACTTCATGACGAATAATTTTCACTACTGAGTTGTTCAAAAATAATTGTTCATTCAAAAGATATGATTTTTTGAAAAAAATCGAATTCGTAAAAAATTTAAAATTTCAAATGGCTATAACTTCTGAACCATAATAGCTAGAGCAAAAAATCAAAAAGCAAATTGCTTGTTTTGAAGAGGCCTATATGCTCTGTGTCTAAACAACTGAAAAATATGAGGTCGCACGATTTCCTCAGTTGAGCTGCAATCTCCCGTATTAATTCTCAATTGAAGTTTTCATGGATTTCGATGAATTTTTCAAGGACTTTTAATAAAAGTTTCGATCGGTTTCTATGGAACATCCTTCGCTTCCTAATGCAAGTTTTCATAGCTTTCGCCATATCTCCTATTAATTCTCGATGGAAATTTCCATCCCTTTGCAGTGAACAAAAATCCTGGATTTTCAATACAAGTTTTCATCGCTTCCCACAAATTTCTCCTTAGTAATACTGTACGTGAAAAAAATACGTATACATGAAAGAATACATTGATTCCAATCAATTTAAATAATGACGTAATGAATCATATAAACTCTCCCAAATTGTCACGCGCGCATTGGTTACGCGCCTTCGATCTCGTAACGGAAAAAGTAACGGTCACATGCTTTCTGCCGGATAGGCTCAAACCCTTGCTTATTTCATGCACTTTTTGAATAAAAATACGAGAGTACCATGTGGGTAAAGCATAGCCCATTTTGAGTTTTTCATTTTTTAAATTGCACTGTTATGCAAGGGCCAGAAAAAAATTGATTGATTCATTTTTTCTTAGTTGGACAATAATAATACACAACTTTTTCGGGTCATTTCAAAATGGGAGATCTATATGGAGAAGAGAGAAATTTTTTTTTCTTGGAAAAGTCGATGTGTCGATCATACATGGTGCATTCCATGTCAACTCAGCCAGCATCGGCCGATTTTGATGAATAGACAACGATTTTTTTCTGTTTTTTTTTAATATATTTTTCCAGAAACAATATGACAATATCGCAGAGATGTTCAATGTCACAATGTAGCACCTCGCTACATACAGAGCGTAAGGTCCCGTCACTAATCTCTCACACTAATACACCTGAGGATCACTCCACGATCGCCCAGTATCCAAAGTTCCACTGGATAGTCAGTCAGTCTTCACGCGCCAATTGGCTTCCCCCAACGCAATTCTATCTTTTCTACTTTCATGTGCATACGCACTTACGCTTCGGCGAATAAATCTATTTTATTCAACTAATTCTTCTGTATGATTTTGTGCTCCAAAATCACCCAAAACCACAAATCCTACATTGGTGATCCTGTTTTTCGAACAATTTTCAGGAGAAATCCGAGTGCAACAAGTGTACGAAAAATCGCGCGTGTCTAATCATCGCGAAATAATTAATTCATAACATTGGGAAATAACACGTGTGTGAATAATGCCCTACTGACCGCAAGTAAAATTCAGGGTTCAAAACAGTGTCGTGCCAATCCTGTAAAGGAGATTTAAATTCATCCATATCTCGCCACGCGGTCCACTTCCGGAAAAAATGGCGTCGTGGAGGGCTCCAAAAGGAACATTCAGAAAATCCAGCACAATTCATCACCGGTTGTCTTCCTCATCCCCATTCGCCCCACCCTTAGTGCGTGCGCAATACTGAAATATTTTTACTCACTCATCATTTTACTCTTCCAAAAAAATTTTTCTCAAGGGGGTTTCAGCAAGTATTCAACGACGATGTTTACCGTGAATCAAATCCAGCAGACCAACACCACCTTCCACCCAACAGCCACAACAACGGATGCCGAGGACATACTTCTTCAAGAGTAAGTTCAGTGAGGAACACCCGGACATTTGGTTCACACAGCTGGAGGCTCAGTTCGCTATCAATGGGATCATCACGGAGGGACAGAAATCGAGATACGCGGCAGCGTATCGGCCAACAAAACTTTTGACGCCGACTGTACAAAACATCTGGCCGAGCGCACCGCATATCTATACACGACAAAACTTCACCCTCTACTACCTCTAAATGATCGACATTTATTGGAGTAAAAACGGGACGACAAATCGGAAAATTGTCCTTAGTTACATTATATAAAACGCCTACGACCCGAGTGGAAATTCTGTTCAGGTCTCGATCAGAAACTGAGCAAGTCCGATCCGAAATTCTTATCAGGCATGTTACGCCTCTGCCTTAGGTTTTTCCACTAGGGGAGCTTTTCAACGGTGTAATTATTGTATTTTTTGAGTTGACAGTAAAAAAAATATACGCATAGCAACGGGCTGATATTCATATTCTCGCGATTCACATTATAAAGTCGGAGAATCAAGTTAAAACGTTGGCAGCGCCTGTCCAACTGAGTCTTAAATCCAACGTCGAAGTATTGGCATCAGTGTATTTAAATGTGGGTTGTGATGTTCTGAAGAATCATGGGACACGTTTTATTCTCACTTGAAATTACTTCTTAGAGTAATACGAAAAATAAATTCAGTGTTATATTTTTTTCTTTTTTTCGAAAATTCGTATTTCTTCTCGTCATATAGATTGTAACGTGTCATTTTATTTCGACCGTTCAACGGTGAAATTTACCATCCAGACGAGAAGTCATCACTTGCGAAGCGAGAGTCAAAAGGGTTTATTTGGGGTTCTGACTAATGCTTTGGTTTTTTATTTTTTTTGTTATTGTATCGAGCCACATATAGGGACTTCGGCAGCCTCGGACGTCAGGTCTCCAGGGAGCTGGGAAGGGGGAAACTCCAGAAAGTCGTTATGTGGTAAAAGACCTGCTTTTGTATTTGGATCGAGTTCCCGGGTTGGAGGGATAGCTCGAGTGCAGTTCACCGGCGGCGCCACTTGTCAGCGGTGACGGGACGAAGGCGGTTATCGGCCGAGATTTGCGAGGTCATTTTTGGATCTCCTCGCCTAACCGGAAGTGATGGTTTAGGCAGTGCGAGAGAAATTATCGGACTGACGTTAGACATCCGGTAATGATACGAAATAAAGGGAAAAGAAATTGGATATTTATTCCCTATTTTGGTGACGTTGTCACATAGCTGAGTGTTTATTGGAGAATAAATCTGGTTTGGTTGGGTTACAACCAATAAGAGCGGCTCATGGAACGGCCCTGGCCAATGGGGTTCGATTGGCGGGAAGTGTCCCGAACGCATGGGAGAAGCGTGGGTTTTAGCCTCACTTCTCGTTTGGGTGGCGAGCAAGCTGTTGTTCTGTGGAGAACCTCTTGCTGTCGGAGCAATTCATCTAGTTGTGGACACCAGCGTTGACTGGATTTGGATTATTTGGAGAATCTTTCGCCCTGGCTCCCGGACTAGACTCGTTGGAGATTGTGGTGAGCGGAAGAAGAATTCCAGAAATATCATTTTGTATATCATTTTGTATCTGTTTTATATCGATAACGATTAGAATTCGCTCATTAGCTTGTGCAATTTTTGACGACGCTTAGCGTCGGGCGAAGTGACGCCACTAGAGTATGTTGATTTTCCGGGCGAGTTCTTATCGTCTGTTGGGCAGAGGTTAGCCTCTTTTGTATAATTTATTTTCGACGTCTGATTTTTGATATTTTATTGTGATTTGAGATGTTCGATTTTCTCGGGAATTCAGTGGTTTCTCTGAACGGATTTTGACTCTCGTTTCAACGGTTTGTTTGCCGATTGGATGAGGAATCGGTGGAACAAATCCTTTCGAATAATGTATTTAGTTTTGAACTAATTTTGAGAACTACATTGATATTCGAAATTTTCGGTAATTACTTTTGTTTTCGATATTTGAAGTTGTCGTATCATTTCGTCATCGCATCGGCAGTTGAAATTGTAGCGTCGTGTCAACGCTCGAGTGATTCGTATCTGACCTTGATTGCGGTCACCTTTTGTATTGTCTGTTCCGAGGCAATTTCAGTTGCCGCTGTCGATGTCAGTCACCTCTTCGATTTGGGATATTTTGACATTATATTCTATCGGAAAATTAACCTCCCATTCAGTGATATTATTTGACTGTATTTTCGCTAGTCATTTCTACAGTTTGACTTTATTCATGATTTTGTAATTTTGACTGAACTTATTCTTTTGACTGACTAGTATTTTATTATTTTGACCAATCATTGGTTAGGGATTTTCTAGTGTATCGAGTCTTTAGCTTTTGTTGAATATTTGTGTTATTAATTTTCTGAGGGGTGATTTGAATTGAAACGAACAAGGGGGTTTATTGAATAAATTATTTATTCCCCGGATTATTGCATTTTTTAGATAATTTGTTAGATAAGAAAACCAAGTCATTTCGGAAACTTCAGAACAACCATTTGTATCGAGAACCCAGCCGCCACCGCGGTTGTCTGAGCTGTCGGAGGTTGTTCTTTCGTCTCGAGTAATTGTCGATTTGATTTGTCGTTTGAATTGCACGGTTCACCCGTGCTGGCGCCCAACTTTCTTTTCGCTGTTTGGTCCGCAGAGGTAAGAAAATACGTCACAAGATATACCCGAACCTCGGAGATGAAAACAGTCTGGGAGGTTATGGTTTATGTTTAAAATCTAGCAGAACAGCTCTTTGCCAAAAATTGTATGATAAACAATCGAATGTCCGTGGATAATTGAATTTTAGAACAAAATATGTATTTTTCTTCGAGTGATCAGTTTTCAGTTTCGTGAGGACTGAATTAGGATACGGTGAGATACGAGGAACAAGAAGACATTTTTGTAGGTATTTCAACAACACTAGTGATATCTGCAAAATAAAAAACAAGAAGAAATGTTTTTATAAAAATATCTAGCAGGTAATCATTTTTTAAAAAAATTTACATCCGAACATTTTGTTCGGTTGTTTCTGAAGAGAAATTGATCCATCTTACCAAAAAATACAATCCCCATAGGAAATCAAAGCAAAAATTGAATAGGAGAAACAAACTACGTCTAAAATCTGAATAAATCATCAACTATTTATTTTCCTTCAATTAACAATTGAGAGATGTTCTATCTTGCGAAAAAACAAATGAGTTGAATTGAAAAGAACAACTTCCTTATGATATGAAAATAATTCTGCGCTTATTTTGAAAAAATTAGTGAAATCTCCCTAAAAAAAACAAAAACAAACGTTTTTGTAAAAAAACTGCCCCAAGAGAAAGTTTTGTTTGGTTTTTGCTGGTAAATTGAAATTTTTGAAAAATACAAAGAAATAAAAACGAAAGCCAAGTCAGGAATGTCAAATAAATGGGTATACGATACGATCAGATGTCTATAAAAAAAAATAGTTCTAAATAAAAAAAGGATTTTTAAAAAAATTCTCCACAAAATAAGAAATCAGTAGGAGCAGGACCAACGTTCTTGACACGGATTTCTTCTACTTACTGTCTATATCAATCTAATCCTCCATCTACTGATCCGCGCCAAGGATGTTGGTCCTACTCCTACTGATTTATTATTTTGTGGAGAATTTTTCAAAAATCTTTTTTTTATTTAGAACTATTTTTATAGACATTTCATCGTGTCCTATACCCATTTATTTGACATTCCTGACTTGGGTTTCGTTTTTATATCTTTGAATTTTTAGAAAATTTCATTTTCCAGCAAAAACCAAACAAAACTTTTTCTTAGTACAATTGTACGTTTGGGATGATTGACACGTATATCGTGAGGGAGGTTTCTGACTTGATCCTCAACAACCCAGTGCACAACCTCTTCCAGCAGGGAATCCAACAGTGTCTAGTCACACTCGAACTGCCGCTAGACAAACTCGCAGAGCACGCCGACAAGATTTTTAACGTCCTGGAGCCTGATCACAGCAAAAGGGTCCAAGCTATTGCCTCAATGACGTCAGTTGAAACAAAGGTTGAGCTGCTTGTAAGATAGATCGCAGCACTGCAGGCTAGCACCACGCAGATGTGCAGCGCGAGATCTTGCTCTCGAACATCAAGCAGGAGCTCCCGACCTCGTAGCAGACCACGAAATAGGAACATCAAATAAACCCAGACCTACTGGTACTAGACCAAGTACCACGAACAAGCCCGCAACTGTGCTCTAAGATGCAAGTTTTGGGGAAACGGGTTCGGGAGTTGCTAGAGATGACTAGGAACTCTTTGGCGGAGACTGACTTCCTATGAGCACCCTATCGCCTCTTCATAGCAGATAGGTCCACCAAGGTCCAGTACCTAGTGAATACAGGTTCAAACATCTCTGTCTATCCACAAAGATGGCAACGAAACCAGAACGAATCCACGAGTTATCAGCTATTCGCCTATAACATCCTCATCAACACCTGTGGTTACATATCAATCTCACTGGACCTAGGTTTACGAAGAGAGATCACTTCGCACTTCGTGGAGGCAGACGTCTGAAAACCCATCATCGGTGCTGACCTAGTCCACCACTACAGTTTTTTCCCGGTTTGAGAAACAGGAGGATCAATGACAGCACCACTGGCCAGACATCAAGCCGGCAGCTGGTCAAACTCGAGACATCCTCCATCAGACTCCAAGAAATCAACGAGGATTCACCTTGCGAGAGACTTTCGAAGGGATTCCCCTCTATCACGAAGTCGAAAAGACTTCTCAAAAGCACCAAACATACGACGAATTACCACATCACGACGACACCTGGACCTCTACTTTCAGCAAAACCCCGTCGCCTGCTAGCAGACAAACACCGCGTGGCGAAGGCAGAATTCTCCAATATGGAAAAACTCAGAATTTCTCGTCGCATCGAGGGTCCATGGTCCTCACCACTCCCAGAAGAAGAATGGGGAAGATCCTATGAAGATCCTGCGGTGACTACAGAGCCCTGAATGATCAAAGGAAAAGTACCCGGTGAGATACCCCGATGACTTCGTAGCCAACTTCTACGGGACAATCATTTACTCTAGCATCGACTGGGTTAAGGCATTTAAACAGATTTCGGTCGCCGCTGAAGACATCGAGACGACGACTATCATCACGCCATTTGCAGTGTTTGAGTCCCCATTCCTGACCTGCGGTCTTCTGAATGCAGCTTAAACTTTCTAACGACTCATCGATGAGGTCACCAGGGTCCTACCATTCCTGTTCCCGTATATTGACGATATCCTGGTTGCATCGAATACTCCTGAGCAATATCTGGAGTACCTGAGGATCTTTTTTCAGCGCCTTGATGTCTACGGCCTGGCCGTCAACGTGGCCAAGTCAGTGCACGGCAAGCCTGAAGACGTCTTCCTCGGACATATCATAAACGTCCAAGGAATCAGCCTTTCGAAACACAGAGCGAGTGCTATCCTTGAGATTCCTAAGCCGTCAACAGTGAAGTCTCTTCATAGATTGCTTAGCGGCATCAAATTTACAAAAAAATTGTCAAGGGAGCTGCAGTAGTCTTCGCACATCTGAATAGAGCCATTGGCGGGGCGGATGTCAAGGCACAACACCCCGTCATTTGTACGCCATAACTCAAGGAAGCCTTCTCCGTGTGCAAGCAAATTCTCGCTGACGTCACATTGTTGTCACATCACAACACCGACGCAGAGTGGGCCGTCTTCACCGATGCTTCAGACCACAGAATCGGAGTACTCCACCAGAGAAATCAGGACGGTATCCGGTCTAAATATTACGGTAGTAAATAATACGCAATAATATTACGGTAAATAATATTACGAACAAAATCGATACGGGTTTTAATTTTTAACTTCCCGACCCGTGCGAAGTTATTGTAATGACCCGGGAAATCGAATGTGGATATTTCATCATATTTCCATGTTTCATGATCCCTGGAAAAATTCTATGACATTTTAGATGGGTGTATGTGTGTATGTATGTGTGTGTGTGTGTGCGTATGTGACCAATATTTTGGTCAACGATTTCTTTGAAACGAATGATTGGATTGAAATTTTTTTCCACGCAATCGATGTGTTCTCATGTCGCTTAGAAATGATTACATTTTGAACACCATCGTCTCAGCAGTTCTTCAGATTTTCCGATAAAACTAGTGAAAAAACGTCGAAAAATCACATTTTTTCACAAATTTATTATTCCTCCTAGAAGAACGATGGGATTAACTTTCTGCCGTGATTGTCGATGCAGCTCGGTATGAGTAAGGCTTGAGTCAAATCACAGTGAAATCGTCTCAATGGTTTTGGAGTTATAGGAAAATTAATTTTTGGATTCGAATTTTTTGGAGTATTTTTATAGTGGTTTCATTTTCATCTTTATTCATTATTTCACAAAATAATGTCGAGGACAATTTAAGAAAAATATTTCAAGAAATTGTCAGAATTGTGATATCCACTTGACAATCGATAAGATAGATGTCCTTATTTAGCAGTACTCGGACGGGGGCCCAATAGACCTTTTTATTCTGACAGTCACTAGATTTGCGGACACTTTACCGAATTTATATATAAATCATAATTATTGAACGCTCAAGTGTATATCATTGTGAAGTTCGATATTTATCAGAATATTCCATGGTTTTTTTCGGAGACGTTCCCGTTGGATGAACGAAATAATATTTCCCCTAGATTTCCAGAATGCAAAGGTCTATTAGCGACCACTCACATACAACAAGCTCCAGCTCCCTCCTATACAGGACTGTTAGACAGAGAAAGGGGTATAGCAGGGCATGCTCTCTCTCTCTCAACCCCTCTGTTTTTTTGCCAAAACTCAGAAATCCTGTGTTACGCAATCCATATTGGGAATGCGCGGTCTAGATATGATATCCAGAACTAATAACAGATTATCGTAAGTGTTATGGGTTCCCTATGTAGAGACGCCTGTCTGTTATCAAACTGTCGATGTCTATAACTTTCATACAGACCAAGGTTACTAGATATTCCAGGGGTGGGATTTCGAGGGCACTCAGCGAACAAATTGATACAATATCTGCACATGTGCTCCCTATATTATACTATAGATGAGTGCCCTCGAGATCCCACCCCAGGCTGGAGCAGGGCACGTTCCAATACTGCGGATCTGACGAATAAGAAACTCTGGATAGTGGCCCGCAACAGTATCTAACCTACCAGAAAGCCAGAAAGAAACCCAGTGACAAATCCATTGTACCACCTGGGTATCTAGTAACCTTAATAAAGACGGCGCTCTCTATTCAGGGTGTCCCAGGACCGGGGTAGGGTATTCTAGGGAATAATTTTTGTGATCGAAAGTTCCTTTTCGACTTTTCGATTAGACCATTGTTCATTTTTGTCTGACTCTTTTTTTTTTACTGTTAGGGGAGGATGGGGCAAAACGGCCCCCCTTCGATCGTCAATATTTTCCGATTCAATAATCCGATTGGGATGAGTTAGAGCTCGTTTTGAAGAATGAAAAATTATCTTCAAAATGAAGTTGAAACTGGGAATTTTCACAATGTCATTCACAAGTTATTGACAATTGAAGGGGGGCCGTTTTGCCCCACCCTCCCCTACTACTTATTCCAGGGCCGAATTTTTTTTTAATGTCCATATTTTTACAAAACATTCCAAAAAAATTTGGTGTAGTGTATCGCCCCGTATCCACGACAACCCCCGCCAGCCTACTGGCGCCCCGAATTAATTCCCAAAACACGTAATTGCAAAACCGAAAAATATTTTTTTTTTCGTTAATTTTGAGATTTTTTTGATGGTTCTAAAAGAAATAAAATGAAGCTTTTTTTTCCTTCATTTTAGTTCTATCGCATCTTGTCGTGTACCGTCAGTGTTTACATCACAAGGTACGATGGAAATAAAATAAAGGAAAAAAAACCTTTATTTTACTTGCGTTGGGTCTTGTGATGTAAACACTGACGGTTCTCGGGGAGTGTGTCCAGTGATAAATAGGAAAAATGAGAGGTGGATTTTAGGTTTTCGAAGGGGGAGAGTCAGTCGCGTTTGATTCTTTGCAGACGTCAGACGTGAAGTGAGAAATCATGGATAATTTCACAACGAGCGAATACGCTGATATGCACCTCATTTACGGTGCATGTGAGTGTAATGGAGCAGAGGCCGCACGGAGGTATCGCAGGGAGTATCCCAATCGACGTCACCCACATCCACAAGTGTTCCTGGCTGTGGATGCTCGTATGAGAGAGAACCAGGTGATACCACAGGGTCACGGAGGGGGACGTAAAGGTCATCTTGACGTCGAGGAAGCCGTCTTGGCATATGTCGAAGACAATCCGACGACGAGCTGGCGGAGGATTGAAGAGGCAGTTGGCTGCTCGAAGTCAACGGTAAATCGCATCCTGCTGGAGAATTCTCTCCACCCATTTCACTACACAAGTGTCCAGAAGCTCGAGCCAGGAGATGCAGAGCAGCGTCTGCACTACTGTCAAGAGTTTGTGGCCTTGTATTACCAGAATGAGAACTTTTTGGCCCAAATCATGTGGACAGACGAAAGTTTGTTCACTAGAGAAGGCATTTTCAATCCGCATAATTTGCATAATTATGCTGTTGAAAATCCTCACTCGGAGAGGGAAAAAAGTTTTCAGACACGGTGGAAAGTGAATGTGTGGGGAGCAATAGTGCGTGATCGGGTATTTATTTCCGGATTATGTGAATGTGAGTATTCATCACACACATACAACATCCAGCCAGGAAAATATGATTCTATTGTATTTTTTTTTCAGGGTCAACAGTACCTCGCATGTATCAAGCAGAAGCTTCGTGACATACTGGACGATGTACCACTTGGAGAGAGACCTCGCTGGTTCCAGCAGGATGGAGCACCACCTCACTGTGCTCAAATCGTCACTAGCTATCTGAATGATCAGTTCCCTGGAGGTTGGTTCGGTCGTTATGGCCCACTCTACTGGGCCGCACGGTAAGACTACCCGAGACAATTGGAGTGTTCCGGAAAATAATGAATTGTCATTCTCCTTAGATCTCCTGATTTGATACCGCTAGACTTTTTCCTTTGGGGCTATCTAAAGGAACAAGTCTACGAGACAGAACCAGAGACCGCGGAGGACTCGGTGGCCCGACTGCATGCAGCCGCAACCAACGTCAATCCTGAGATGCTCCAGCGTTTAAGGGTCGAGGTCCTCAGAAGGATTCATGCCTGCGTAGCTGCTGGAGGAGGCCATTTCGAGCAATGTTGATGTTACGCTTTTCGTCTATCCACTCATCGACCTACAAACTCCCCAATATCATCCCCACGCGTTCAAAATCATTTCCAAAATGGAAAGAGAACATTCGAAATTGAATTATTATTTTTTTCTACTTTTTTCCCTCTTTTTTCACGTCAGACGTTGCGCGTGTCATCTGTCCACCCACCCATCGACTCAACAACTCCCCATTATCATCCCCACGCGTCCAAAATCATTTCCAAAATCGAAAGAGGAAATTCAAAATTGAATTATTATTTTTTTCCATTTTTTTTTTTCGTATAAGATGTTACGCTTGTCATCTGTCGACCCACCCATCGACTCAACAACTCCCCATTATCATCCCCACGCGTCCAAAATCATTTCCAAAATCGAAAGAGGAAATTCAAAATTGAATTATTATTTTTTTCCATTTTTTTTTTTCGTATAAGATGTTACGCTTGTCATCTATCGACCCACCCATCGAATCAAAAACTCCTCGTTTTCATCCCCACGCGCCCAAAATCATTTCCAAAATCGAAAGAGGAAATTCAAAATTGAATTATTATTTTTTTCCATTTTTTTTCTCTTTTTCCACGTCAGATGTTACGCTTGTCATCTGTCGACCCACCCATCGACTCAAAAACTCCCCATTATCATCCCCACGCGTCCAAAACCGAAAGAGGAAATTGAAAAAATTAATGATCATTTTTTTTTGTTTTTTCATTGCTTTTTTCCATGTTGAATGGTATTCCTATCATCTGTCCCCCGACCCATCGACTCAGAAACTCCCCATTATCATCCCCACGCATCCAAAACCATTTCCAAAATCGAAGAGGAAATTCACAATTGAATTATCATTTTATTCCACTTTTTTTTCTTTTTATCCACGTCAGATGTTACACTTGTCGCCTGTCCACCCACCTATCGACTCAAAAACTCCCCATCATCACGCCCACGCGTGAAAATTGGAATTATTATTTTCAATCATCTTTGTTTCCGGTACAAAGGAAGATGATGTTGTTTTTTATGTGTGGGCGGGTTGGTAATGGATCGGAACAGACACAATGGGAAACATTAAAAAAATCTCAAAATTAACGAAAAAAAAATAATTTTTCTGTTTTGCAATTACCTGTTTTGGGAATTGATTGGTAGCGCCAGTAGGCTAGCGGGGGTTGTCGTGGATACGGGGCGATATACTACCCAAAATTGTTTTGGAATCTTTTGTAAAAATATGAACATTAAAAAAAAAATTCGGCCCTGGATCAAGTAGTAACAGTAAAAAAAAAGAGTCAGACAAAAATGAAAAATGGAACATTCGATCACAAAAATTATTCCCTAGAATACCCTTTCAGGAAAGCGATCGGTCCTGGGACACCCGGATTGTCTGACTGTCTATCAATCAGCTGTGATCTTTCGGAATCACAACATTGGAAAATAGCTCTCAGGAAAATTACAATACTTTCCATTAAGAGTAATAATTTTTTTTTTCTAACTTTTAGTTTTTTTTATCTATTGGTTCATTTGAACTGTTGGAGAATTCATATAATCGTACAATTGTCTGCCATCGGCGACAGAATACATGCATATATTTCACCTCTGTCTTCTTCATACATTACAGTTGCCTGCTAAAAGCGACCAGATATTTACATTACACAAAGTGTACTGAACAATTGTCTGCCACGAGCGAGCAATGATTATTATAGATTTTTTCTTACAAATGTCCGCTAAAAGCGACCGAATTCATACCAAAAGGATATATTGAGAAATATTTCACTGAACAATTGTCTGCCAAAAGTGATCGGAAATTTATATATAATTAACTTCCTGACCCGAAGGGAGGAAGTTATTGTAATGACCCCGAAAATCGAATGTGGCATTTCGATGATTTCTTCACATTTCTCGACCTCCGGAATCATCCTGATACATTTTTGAAGACATTTCTGTGTGTGTGTATGTGTGTGTACGTATGTGACTAAAATTTTGTCCAACGATATCTCCTGAACGAATGAAGCGATTGATTTTTTTCTTCCTTCAAACGATGCGTGTTCATGTAACTTAGAAATGTTTAGTTTATGAAAACAATTGACGCAGCAATTTTTTATTTATCCACATAAAACTTGTAAAAAAATGCCAAAAAGCGTTAATTTCATAGAAATTCGACCATTTTACATCAACTTTGAAGTTGCAAATTTTTAAGTGGATCAGCTTCGGAGTTGAGAGAATTTTGAAGTGGGTCAAGTAAAAAGTGGGTTTAACTCGAACTTCAATCAAGTTTGAGTTAAATTAAATTGCAAATACGTTCTTGGCGAAATTACCCTAAGGGTAATGCCACAATGGATGCAACGCTAAATGCATGCAACGCATGAAATAATTATCCAACTGTTTTCCGAATATTTCTGACAATGACTAGCGTTGCGTATAGCGTGTGTCACATTCACTGTGGCATGACCCCAGCGTCAACAACAACAAATGGTCAGGAAGTTATTGGTTCGACCCGTAATGGGTCACATCCAATTCCACCAACCCCTACCGGTCATACCCTAAAGAGGGAGCGCGCGAAGCGCACGACCGGGCCTGATTTTTATTAGTCTTTTTCATTATAGGAAGTGATATTACTGTGCAATTTTATCATTATTTGGTCTTCTTCAACATTTTTCACAATTCTTGAATTTTTTTATGAATATTATGTGAATTTGCAAATTATTGGATTTTGATAGTGTTCTCGAATCATTTCTTTCGTTAATTTATCGTATGTTCATTCAACAACATACAAACATAACATGTTTGTCTGTTCCACATATTCGTAATTTGTTAACCAGAAAACCTTTGTGTAATAGTAGTTTTGCGCCTTTCTGATCCAGCTACTCTTGCGAGAAACCGTCGTTGGGCGCTAGCCGATTTTTGGCAACGCGGAATCGACAAAATCGCGACCGAATCGGAACCGTAACGAAACCGAAAGTAACCCATGGCAATCCATGTAGACGAGTGGATTAGTTTCCTCTACATGCCCTTCCAAACGCACTAGTGATACCAAGAACTCCACGTAATGCGTAAGCCAGGGGGCGTGAGCAATTCAGCTCAACCACGACGATTAGTAACGTACACTCAATGGGATCAACGAGATCTCACCGGGAGGCTCAGTATTTCGGCCACGAACCACAGTAGATACTCGTCCCACTCAGGATTCGCGTTGATAAAAATTAAATAAATAAAACCAGTAAATACGAATGACCGTAAATTTACTCTAAATCGTAACCGTAGTTCCTCCAACTCCGATAATAACTGAACGTTTATTGGAAATTTAAATAAATAACTAAATTATTTTGACTCGAAGTAGGATGTTGCTAATTTTACGCGTTTTTAACGTGGAATGACACTTTTGATTGGTTATCCGTACTTTTAGTTGAGCTGAACGTATTTTTGCATCTCCCTCCGATAGGGGTGCTAATTTTTGGAGGGACGGAAATCGGGACTCTCTCTCATTAGTCATTACTGGCCATCTACTCACTCTTTTCAGTTTTATTCAACGAAAATCCGTAGATTCCTTTCCTGCGATGAACTCACGTATAAGTGGCATAATTTTTTGATTTTGGTCACAATTTTGTTCCATAACAATTTTTTCTGTAATATGTTGTCTCGTAATATTAGTGCGTAATATTTTTTACCGTAATATAATGGTTCCGTAATATTTAGACCTGTAATCATCCGGGCTCCTGGTAACCGCTAGCATTATTCAACAAGAAACTTTCACTTTCTGAAACTATACATGCAGCTTACGACAGAGAACTCCAAACTATTCTCTATTTTCGACACATCTTCGAGGGCAGATACATCATTATCTGCACCGATCATAAGCCTCTGATCCACGTGATACAATAGAAGTCCGATAACACTTCTCCGTGGCATTTCAGACGACTTGATTGAATCGGGTAATTACCATCATACATCAGACACGTAGCAGGTGCTGATAACGTCGTAGCTGATGCTCTATCTTGGATCGGGCCACCTCCGAGTCCATCAACAACGCGCACCTTGCGGAAGCACAACGTGGAGTCCAAGAACTCCAGCAACTCCTCCAGCAGAACGACCCCGGACTGCAGCTGCAGATCCTCACACTACCAGGAGTAGAAGAGAACCGCTGAGGAGACAAGTCTTGCTGTCCCTGCATTCGCTCGCACACCCTGGAGCCCAGTCAACTTGCAAGCTCATCGCCAATCGTTACATGTGCCCAGGCATGAACAAGGACTGCTCGGAGTGGACTCGCCACTGCCTGTTGTGTCAGATAAACAAGATGACCAGGTATGCTTCCACACCTCCTGCAGAGTTCGTCTTACCAATGCAGCAATTTGAACAGATCCACGTGGACCGGACCTCGCTTCCGCAATCCAGAGGATTTAAGGACTGCCTCACGATCGTCAACTAGTTCACAAGATATCCGGAAGCCATCCCACTGCCCGATGCGAGAACAGAGATTGTCATCCACACCATCCTCTACCACTGGATCGTCAGATTTGGCGTACCTCTCAGGATCACCTCCAACAGGGGAGACCAGTTTATCGCGGATATCTACCGAAGGCTGATAGAACTTTTGGATATCCAAAGAAAGCTGACTACGCTATTATATCCACAAGCGAAAGGCCTAGTGGAGAGGCTTCATTTTTAACTGAAAGCAGCTCTTTGCTGTCATGGTGATTCCTGGTTCGACCATCGTGATTCGTCTTACTAGAACTTTGCACCGCGTGGACGCCTGACATACAGAGCACACGAGCTGAGTTCAACTATGGGAAAAATATACGCATCCCGCGGAAGTTCTTCACACCATCCAGTGATCGTGCGCCCCCCCAAGTCATTAAAGACCTCCGTCGACACTTTGCAACCCTGACACCGACGCCGATATCTCGACATGGGAACAGGCCCACCTTCACAATCAAGAACTTCGCTGACTGCTCTCCCATCTTCATCAGGACAGAAACACCTGTGGGAACTGTAACGAGATTTTCTCGTTACGGTAAGCTGCTTTACCAACGCGAAAAAACTAGGAGTCAAGAATGGTTAGAGTGAGGGAAAGAGTAGAGAGCGACATGTAATGCTAGCTGTAGAAGCTGAGCGAGAGACGAGAATAACATCGAACGGCGGTTTAAGTGAACCGCGCGTGAAGTGAATAGACCAATCAAATAATGCCAAGAGGCGTTGTTTGGGTGAAACCATGCTTCTGAACATTATAGAGAGGCTGTCGATTCGCTGTCGCCATATCTAGAAACTCACCCAGCTGTGTTTGGAGAAAATGGCCCAACGTACTGGCGTTCCAACTGGGCGATTCTAGAGGCGCTATTGACTTAGACTAGGGACCAACGGCTAGGTAAGAGGATTAGCGCCTTCTCGATTGCCGTCGAGCTGATTAGTGGTGGTGAGCTAACGGATGACCCACCGCCGCTGAGGTGTTTAGACTAGGGGGAGAAGGCCCTAGTAGATTTCGAGACAGTCGGTGACAGGCACCGAGGTCGAGTGGATGAATATCGTCCGGTCCTCGACGACGGTCGTAAGTGGCATTAATCCGTTATGAATTATAGGGATCCGTTGTGAGGACAAGATCTGGAACAGCGAGAGAATGGGAGGTTTCGGCGTTCCAAACAGAATGATCGGATTACTTTGAGGACTTGGGGTGTTTTAATTCCATGTTTTCAGGGATCCATCACTTCGGACGAAAGAAGTGGTGTTGGCGTGGATCCGTGGGCCGGGAGTTAGGCCGACTCCTGGAGGCCCGATCGCACGTGCCTCCACGACGAGTAATCTGGGTGTTGGCCCGTGATGATAGTGCTTTTACCGAGCATTGAGGTTGAGTTGGGGTGGGCACAGGTGGGTGAGAATAAGTCTCTGTATACCTGTGTCGCATGTGCCTCTCAGTGTTCGGCGCTCCGAGGAGCGAGAAGGATTCGCAGGTAATGGTCGACTTCTCCAGAGTTGAGCCACTCTGGAGAGGAAAGGAATACGTCAGAGGAATGGAAACATCCTCGGCGAAAGATACATGGAAGAATGGCTCCTAGAAGATACGTTTTGTCGAGGTCTCTCGGCTGAAAAGACGAAGATCGATCGAGTGAATCACTCCTAGTATGGTGGACCTCGCCCACTCTACCGTTTTACGCTGATGCTGGCTCGACATTGTGAGTCCCGCCACGAGAACTCGTCAGGGTAGACGAGTTATCCTCTGAGGCCGGTTTACCGTTGGATTTTCCGTGAAAATCCAGCTGGCGCCCGACATAATTGAGCGATAGAGAAAATGCCAAAATAGTTTGGAGTGTTTGTTGGTGAAGCACTGGCGAAAATGCGTTACAGAACTCACTCTTCTCCCTACACAGGAACTTATCGAGTAATCAGCAGATATGAGAAGCACTACGTCTTCCACTGCAAGGCCCTGGGAAGAGGTAACTACCTGGTAGATACCCCAATTTCTGGATTGAGTTGATGGATCAGCAAATGCCAGAGAACTGCCGCGACGCCAGTAGCTTCAACAGCCAACGCCTAGTACCAGTACGGCTATCACGGAGGTTCCCAGATAGCTAAGAAGGTCGTCTTCAATGATCACCCGGAGACACGCACCTTCAAACCTGACCAACAGCCAATACGTGTGCGATGATGTACAGGGGACACCAGCGGCTCTCCAGCACAAACCTCATTTGGGGAACGTAATTTTTTTTCTTTCTATCTCAGGAAAAACCATCGCTTTTACTAAAGCAGGGAGTCATATAGCGCCTCGCTACATACACAGCGAGAGGTCCAGTCACTGATACACCTGAGGACTACACCACGGTCCCCCAGTATCCAAAATCCGACTGGATAGTCAGTCTTCACGCGTCGATTGACTTCCGCCTACGCAATCCTATCTTTTCTACTTTCTTGTACATACGCACTTCCGCTTCGGCGAATAAATCTATTTTATTAAGCTAATTCGTTTATATTGATTTTGTGCTCCGGATTCACTTAAAACCCCAAATCCTACAACAAGACATTCCGAAAATGTCTAATTCCTTGTGTTAATCAAGAAAAAGACTTACACCGAAAAATCTTACCGTGAATCACCGGATTGGAAATCTATCGCCCTACCAACTGAGCTATCGTTCGCCTTCAAAGTTTTCACAATAACACCTCGTTCCTAGAGCCATTATGAGTTCATGATATGCACAACACTATCAGTTTATTCTGAATCCGTTTGCCAACGTTTTCAAGTACGGAATGCACTCCTCATCAGGGCAATTTCATTTTATATAATCATCCGTGACAAAAATATACAAGTTTATTTCAATTAAAACACTGTTCCAACTATTAAACTCAATTTGCCAACCAAAAACAAAAAACAAAAAAAATACGATAAAATGAGAAAAATTAAATACAAAATTTCTCCATCTTACCTTATTCGCTTCTTATTGAACATTGTAATGTCAAATTTTTAATCTATTCAAGCAACTACATCAAATCAACAGAACCCCATAACCTACAATCGAAAAAATGAATATTTTTCACTAGTCCTCATTACTCAAAAAACATTTTACATATTCCTCTAAAATACTCACAATGATGGCATTGAACGCTTCATTATTACCGGAGACCATTGTTTTTCTGCTGCAGTCATTTATTTATCATTCCTGTTTACTCATTTTTCATCGAAACGACATGACCTATCCCAAGTCCCAGAATTGAGAATAGTGAGGCCGATAACCCTAACCTTCGTCACTTCTGGAAACCTGCACCTAAATTCTCTAGTGCTGAAACCTATATATGTTTTCAATTCCCTATTAAATATAACAATTTCCAGTATGCAACTACCATTCTCATGCCAAATATAAACTTCCATGTTATTATAAACTTTTCTTAAAAAGCAAAGAGACCACTTAATCATGTATCATTTTCGTCATGATACTAAAAATAATTTAACTAAAAGTGAAACATGTATAGGTTTCACCACTAGGGAATTTAGGTGCAGGTTCCCAGAAGTGAGGATGTTTAGGGTTATCGCTGTTACTATTCTCAATTTTGGGACTTTTTTTGGGATAGGTCGTGTCGTTCCGATAAAAAATGAGTAAACAGTAATGATAAATGAATAACTGGAGCAGAAAAACAATGCTCTCCGGTAATAATGAAGGATTTAATGCCATCATTGTGAGTATCTTAGAGGAATAGGTAGAAAGGTTTTTGAGTAATAAGGACTAGTGAAAAATATTCATGTTTTTGATTATCAGTTATAAGGAGCTGTCGATTTGACGTAATTGCCTAAATAGAATAAAAATTTGACATTATAATGTTCAATAAGAAGAGTTGGAGGAGAAGATGGAGAAATTTTGTATTTTGTTTTTCTTATTTTATTGTATTTTTCTTGTTTTTTGGTTTTGGTTGGTAAATTGAATTTAATAGTTGTAACAGTGTTTAAATTTAAATGAACTTATATATATTTTTGTCACAGATAATTATATTAGGCCATCCCTCTTCTGGTGTCACCTTTTTCTTTCCAGCTGGCATGGTATTGTGCCATCTGACGAAAAAAATAGTAACATGATAGTATTGCTTATTCAGCATCGCAGTGTCGTATACTTTTCGTTTCAATTACGTTGCAGTATTTACGACGGAGGAATCGAAAAAATCTGTGAGTGTAGTGGAACAAAGAATATTCCTGAAATTTTGTGCCCTATGAGGTTACTCTGGAGGAGTTGCGCACGGGTTATTAGTGAAATGTGTTGGCCGCAATGCATTAAATAAGCGAACAATACAACGCTGGCTCACTGCCTATAAACGAGGACGAACGTCCGCTGAAGATAAGGTGTGGGTTCCTCGACCAATATCATCAAATAGATTGGAAGGAAGAGATAGAATCGCAGGAGCTCTCCGTCGGTCGCCTAGAGTGAGTGTCAACGATCTTTCCACCCAACTTGGTATTCCTCATTCAACTGTGCATAGAGTACTAACCAAAGATTTAAGTCTGGTCAGTAAATTGGCACCATAGATACCTCACAGTTTAACGGACGATCAAAAAGAATTTCAATATGAAGCTGCAAGTAGCAACTTGGCGTGGTATCGTCGTAAGGAAAATATACTTTCTCGGCTCCTGTGTGTAGATGAGAGTTGGATCGAATTTTATACCCCTTGTTACGGCTACACGTACAATTTTATTGATTAAAATGAGTAGGTTCGAATTAAAAATGGTTGATCGAATCGTCCCTAGTCACAGTTATGGTCATAACGTTTCTTTATTTAGTTTATTGGGAGCGTTTATGACTAGGAAAAACACTAAATTATACCAACGTTTCAAAATGAAGGAAAAAAAATAATTGAAGGATCCAAAGTATTTATTTATTTACGTATGTTTATTACTATTGAAAAAATATGAGAAAGGGGGACCAGGTATTCACTTGACAATTAGTAGGAACGGAAAGGAAATGTCGAAGACTTACAGTTGCGTCGAAGAGTTGTTATCTGTGCTGGGTTGGAATATATTCAAACTCCGTCCTCTGATAGCTGGTTGAAGGAAGTTCCAACTGGAGATTAGGAGAGTCAGGTGGATCACATGTGGTGATGCCTCAGTTGAACCTCTAGACTGAGTCCAAGAGGATGGGTTCCGATGTGCTCCTGGTGAGCTCTCTTTCTCTCTGAAGAGGGTCGTCGATGGGGGAGTTGACTCTGAGGTAGAGACTTTTTACTGGGAGGTTTCGATGATGGAGATTCTAACTCTGAAGTTTACAGTTCAAAAACTGAAGTTGGACTGAAGGTCATGAGGCATTATTCACCACGTTTTTATACTAGTCGGGCCCTTGTGTTCCAGTTGTTCGCTTATCGGATGATTTCGCGGGAGCCCAGAGTCAATAGTTCTAGAATCTCTGATTTCCTGGATTCTATTGGGAGTTAATTAGTGTGCGTGAGGTAATTGCTCTGTTGTGAATAAGTCTGCTATGCGCGAGTCGTTTGGACAATGCCGTCTTGCCTTGACCTGAAGGAGGGAGGTTTTATTACTCTTTCTTCTAGTAGTCTGTCCTCTTTTCCTCGATACGTGCCATTTTTCTGCGTTGCGAGTTTAATGATAGGGAATGCTTGCTTCGCTTGTAGCCATGTTATCATTTTTATGTATACGTACACGGATAGCGTCTCTGGTGAGCCTAGTTCGTAATCAGGCCCGCATCATTTCTTACTATTGTTGTATCGGTATTTCTGCCATCGTGCGGTGCAGGCGGTGAAAAAGGTGGCGCTGTCCGACGTTCATGATAATGCATTTATCCGTACAGATGTCCCCTGCGTATTCCCTATTCCAATTTTACTACCTTTCAATTCCATAGACTCATAACAGCCTCTTCATAAACATCAATCACGATCTTGGATGGAACCAGGTACGTCAGCGCCAAGATAACAACGTGCAGAACTTCACGAACGGAAGATACTACTGATAGTAGCAATGGATATAAGAGAGATCGCTTTTTGGGAGACTTATGCAGAAAATACAATTGTGACATCTGAACGTTATAAGGCATTTTTGGAGGGCAATATTCCCAAATGGGCACAAGATTTGTCAGAGGCACAGAATTTTTTTTCATTTTCGGTTGGCCTCTGGGTATGATTCAATTTTGGATTAAAAAACATTGAGAAACGTGATATTGAACGTCGCCGTGATATTGTAGTATTATTTTGAAAAAAAGTATACAAAACAAGTAAGGGACAGCGAGCATATGACAGCGCGCCATGTGACTGAGCACATCACATAGTGATGTATTTTTTTCGCCATGAATACATTGATGGGGAGCTTCCGAATGATCTGGAATATTACAAAAGTTTATAGCTTCACTATACTAACTAGCAGAAAAAAATTCAGATGGTTACGGCCACCTACATGGGTGCTGTGAGTTTTTTAATGAAAATATGGAAAAACGGGAGTATCTTGAAAACTGCGTATGAATGGGTATACAGGGTATCCCATTTGAAACAATATGGCTTAATATCTCTCGTAGGAAGGAGGGACAGCAATATTGTTCAAATACAAGTTGTAGGGTTCGGAGGGAGAAACTTAGTGCAGATGGAATCCAGGCCCTCATTGCTAATGTTTTTATGCTACAAGCATAAAGCCAGTTTTTTTGAATGGCAACAATATTTTTCACCCCTACAAAAGTTGTTCATCTCGCCGAGAAAAGTTCAACTATACTATATTTTTCGATGACGTCGTCGTTTTCATGTGAATAATCGTACGAAAATCAAACGAAAGGGAAATATTTTTATTCATATTATAATCCCGCACAGAAACGCCGGAATGTTATTTATTTACTATCTCGTCAATGTACCATGTAAACAATAGAATACTGAGGTAGGTAAGGGACGTTGTATTATCTAGGTGTTATTCTTCATTTTCCGTCAGTGACAAAATATCCTTCATTGAGTTCATACAGTGTCGTTCAAAATGGTTTATTCTGCCAGTGAATGTGTGGGTATTTTCCTCATATTAGGTGAGTGTTGACAATTGTATGTAACGAACACACGATTGTATGCACAGCGCTTTCCAAATCGACGACGACATTCTTCTGCTGCTGTCATTCATCAAATCGAACAAAATTGTCGGCACGGAAGAATTGGGCAATGACAACGCCTGCAACTTTTCAATGTTAACGATCCATGCAGCATTCCTCTTTTATTAGGTGTATAATTTAATCTTGAGCTTTTTTTTCATTGAGTGGGTTATCTTATTTAAAAATTAAATATTTACGCGCCCGTTTCCGATTTTGAAGAGTGAACCTTACAGTTTCTAATACGATATATGTTATTTTGGAAGAGCTACATAACTTTACAAAAGAATAGTATATACGATGGCGACCGATGCGCAGCACATTCGGCACTGTATTCTGTTCGAGTTATAACAAGGAAAAAATGCAACTGCAGCCCACAAATCGATGTGTTCTATTCTCGGAAAGGATATTGTGTCTTATAATACGTGTAAATATTGGTATAGACCGTCAGTGATCGGGAGCGTCATGGACAGCCTTTGAAATTTGAAGATCCTGAATTCCAAGAATTACTCGACAAAGACTCAGCGCAAACCCAAAAAGAGCTTGCAGCTCAGCTAGGAGTTACTCAACCAGCAGTCTCTACACGATTACATGCAATAGGAAAAATACAAAAGGTAGGAATGGTTTCCATACGAACTGACTGAATCCAACCTTGATCAACCCATTAATACTTGTCTTTTGCTGCTCACCAAGTGTAAACAAAAAATTTTGTCAAAAATTGTGACGGGAGATGAAAAATATTTATTTTGCTAATCCCAAATGAAAAAAGTCATGGGTGGATCCCGGACAACCATCGACATCCACTCCCCAAAAAAAAAAATCACATGAAGAAGGTGCTCCTCTGGATCTGGTGGGATATAAAGGGGATACTCTATTACCAACTTTTGAAAACGGGTTAGACAGTTACTGCAGTACGCTACAGTTGACAATTGAACAAATTCAGCGAAGTATTTGATGAGAAGAGGTTATTTACTGGGCAAGGGAGCCGGAACGTCATGGTGCTCCATGATAACGCTCGACCTCATGTGGCTCGCGCGACTCAGAAAACGATTTTAAACTTGGGCTGTGAGGTTGTCCCGCACGCGGCTTATTCACCGGATTTGGTCCCTTCCGATTACCATCTGTTCCGGGCCATGCAGCACGCCTTGGGGGAAAGCCGCTTCCAAACTCTGGACGATACACGAAAATTCGTCGATGACTTCATCGCCTCACAGCCTGCAAGTTTTTTTCGCGATGGCATTTGTACGTCGCCCGATCGATGGCGCAAAGTCATCGAAAACGATTGACGATATTTCGAGGTTTGATCTAGTATTTATATATTTTATAATATAAAAATTTTTTTGACAACAAAAGACCAAAATTAAGTTATACACCTAATACCAATGATACACATGTATCCTCACATTAATTTACGGGAGATTGGACATGATTTGGAAGTACCACGGAACACGGCCCACAGAATCTTGAAATCTGGTCGGTACCATCCTTACCATGTAACGTTGATGCAAGCATTATCTTCAACAAAATTATTTTTCCAACCGCCAGTGTAGTTACAAATATTCCTCCCACTCCTCCAGGCCATTTTGCGGTTCTCAACGATTTCACTCTCCAATTAAATTAAAAACACAAATCTTCACTCTTTGCCAACGTTTCGAGCGGTATATCCACGCCTCATCAGGGCAATTTATTAACATCCATGTACAAAAAAATTAGGAAAAAATCCTTATTACCATATCTCCATAAAGAGACAATTTACCTGTTTTCATTCACAGAATCTAAATCCAAATATTTCAGAACTCAAGGGTGCTTGCACATTACCTACCTCAACCAAAACACTAAATTATTCCTAGAAATTTCCCAAACCCCTGCCTTTTACAAGGCAGAATCACAACAGAATCTGGCCACTATCTTAACCTGTAAATCACAACCAGTCAAATATTGCATCTATTTTAAGTCATACATCCAAATTTGTAATCACGTAATATAACTCACCAGTGACTGAAATATGATAGCAATATCCCCACTATTCTTCTTTATATTCTTCTTAACATTAAAAAAAAAACTATTTCCCTCTGATCTCACTTAAAAATACTGTAGTCAAATTGAATCCCACATGGCAACCACAACACAACAGACCAAACATATGAACTAGCGCCACTAAGGGCTCAATTACAATTCATTAATGAACTCACTCATGAAAACTCCAATCACACTGTGTCATTTCAAAAATAAAGAAATAAAAAAATATCCAAATTAGTCATCATTCATTTATCGTCAAACCTAATCAACGGATCATATATTGTAGCCAATTTTTTACTATCATTGATGAAATTGACAGTCCTATCGCTGTCTTTCTTGATATGATACATTTCCAGAATGTCTAATTTATCCTTCCCTTTAACCGAATCTAAAATACTTGACTTCTCAAAATTAAATTTGTATCCTTGGCTTTTTACATGATCCGATAAACCCGAACGATAAAGATCTGGATTCTTCTCACTTCTCATTTGCCTTTTTAATCTACTCTCAAAGAATCTTGTTGTCTGGCCAATGTAAACTTTATCATAAGTATTGCACGGTATCTTATACACTACACTGGACCTCTGATCCTTTGGTATTTTATCGTTCGTGGATCCAAATGTTAAACCCAATTTCCTGCTACTAGATGAATTCAGCTTTACATCATAATCTACACAACAACGTTTAAGACTGTCTGTTAAATCTGGCGCAAATGGAACTATCAATGTTTTCTTGAAATGAATCGCCTCACAACTTTTATCTTTAGTGTTGGAGCTTGAAATCAATACTACATTAAGATAAATCTTGAAGCATTATCTTCCCAAGATAAGGAGAATCGCATCAACTTCTGTCGTTGGGCTCTAGGAAGATTAAACGACGATCCAGATTTTTCCCAATACATCGTCTTTAGTGGTGAAGCAATGTTCCACACTACCGGCTCTTTGAATCGTCACAATTGTCACTATTGGTCAGCTCAAAACCCTCAGTAAACTCAAAACATTGATCATCAGCATCGGTGGAATGTAAAGGTGTGGTGCAGTATTGTTGACGGTCAAGTAGTTGGACCCTATTTCTTTGATGGAACTGTCAACCGCGTGAGGTGCCTGCGATTCTTGCAGAATGCATTACCAGTTCTCATGGAAAATGTGCATTTAGGAGCTAGACAGCAGGCATGGTTCCAGCAAGATAGTGCACCACTGCACTTCACTCGATCTGGGAGAGATTATCTAAACATTGTTTTCCCCAATCGTTGGATCGGGCAAGATGGTTTTGCCCAGGTGTCACCTCGATCTCCTGACCTTACCCCACTAGATTTTTATTTGTGGAGGTACGTGAAAAATGTTGTGTACACCAATCGACCGACAACTTCGGCGCATTTGCAGATATGGGTCAGACAAGCAATCGCGAATATTCCATCTGAAATCCTCTGAATTCACTCGATCGATCGTCGTCTTTTCAGCCAAGAGATCTCGATAAAGCGTATCTTCCAGGAGACATTTCTCCATGTGTCTTTCGCCGAGGATAATTCCATTCTTCTGACGTGTTTCCTTTCTCTCCAGAGTGGCTCAACTCTGGAGATATCGACGATTACCTGCGAATCCTTCTCACTCCTCGGAGCATTGAACATTGAGAGGCGCATGAGACACAGGTATGCCCACTGTGTGCCCACCCCAACTCATCCTCAATGCTCGATAAAAGCACTATCATCGCAGGCCAACACCCAGATTACTCATCGTGGAGGCACGTGCGATCGGGCCTCCAGCAGTCGGCCTAACTCCCAGCCCACGGATCCACGCCAACACCACTTCGTTTGTCCGAACTGATGGATCCCTGAGAACATGGTATTAAAACATTTCTCATCCTCAAAGTAATTTAGTCATTCTATTTGGGATGCGGAAGTGTCCCATTCTCTCGCTGTTTCGGATCTTGTCCTAACAACGTTCCCCCATGATCCACTATGGATCAATACCATTAACGACTGTGCCAAGTAACCGGAAAATCATCCACTCGACTCCAGTGTCTGTCACCGACTGGCTCGAAATCTCCAAGGGCCTTGTCTCCCTAGTCTGAACATCTCAGCGGCGGTGGGTCATCCGTTACCCCATCACCACCAATCAGCTCGACGGCAATCGAAGGCGCGCTAGTCCTCTCACCTAGCCGTTGGGCCCTCGTCTAAGTCGATAGCGCCTATAGAATCGCCTAGTTGGAACGCCATTACATTGGCCCTTTTTCCCCCAACACAGCTGGTCGGGTTTCTAGATAAGACGACAGGATATCGACAGTCTCTCTATAATGGTCGGAAGCATGGTTTCACCCAAAACACGCCTCTTGGCATTATTTGATTGGTCTATTCACCTCACGCGCGGTTCACTTTAACCGCCATTCGATGTCACTCTCATCTCGCGCTCAGCTTCTTCAGCTGGTGTTAGATGTCGCTCTCTACTTTTTCCCTCACTCTAGCCATTCTTGACTCATGGGTTTTCGTGTTGGTAAAAGAGTTTACCGTAAC
The DNA here is from genome assembly GCF_001412515.2 of Diachasma alloeum. Classification (NCBI taxonomy): domain Eukaryota; kingdom Metazoa; phylum Arthropoda; class Insecta; order Hymenoptera; family Braconidae; genus Diachasma; species Diachasma alloeum. The sequence goes on along the minus strand of NW_021680461.1, from coordinate 277,479 downwards.
GAGAAAATCTCGTTACAAGATACTGAGCCGTACTGTTTCGAATGGGACACCCTGTATATGTTTTGGTTGATTCAGACAGAAGGCATCGAAATGAATGTTTTGAAAAAAAAGTGAAATCAGGTGCGTAGTTTTGAACATATTCCACGTAAAAGTTTTTCAGAAAAAGGCAAATATCTCCGACATTGCTGATGTGGTGGGAACCATCTTCAACAGAAAACATTGTTATTATGGGAGGTAAATTCGGTTCAAATTTCAAGTTGATATCGCGTTTTTTGCACAACCTAGAGTGTTTACAAAGGTTTTTATAGAAAACAGAAAAACGGGAATCTCTCGAAAACTTTTTATGAATGGGTCACCCTGTATCTATTTCGATTGATTTAGATAGAAAGCATCGAAACCAATATTTTGAAAAAAGAAAAAGTAAAATCGGTTCACTAGTTTTGAAGATATTTGCGGAAAACTTATTTAAAAATGAATCGTTTTTCCTCAATAACTATTAGCTCGATCGAGCTAAAATTTTGCGCAGAGCTAGTCCTTATCAGGACTTATAAGCTGATAAAATTTCAGATTTTTTGGAATTACTTTAGCCACTTAATTACTCTATTTTCTAAAAATTGGCCACCGGGAAGGTGGCGGTGGACGTGGTCACATACAGACACAGTCGTCAAAATTCGTATTTTTACGTTTCAGTTCATTCTACATAATTTGCAATCAAAATTAGAGAATGGCGAAAATCGAACGATTGCAATGTTTCCATTACTGATTTATTAAAATCCTCCAATACTGGTTGAGTTGACATGGAATGTTCCATATATGACCGACAAACCGACTTTTCCAAGAAAAAAAAAAATTCTCTCGTCTCCATGTGGATTTCCTATTTTGAAATAACCCGAAAATGTTGTGCATTATTACTGTCCATCGAAGAAAAAATAAATCAATTGATTTTTTCTGGCCTCTACGTAACAGTGAAATTAAAAAAATTAAAAACTCTCAAATAGGCTACTATTTGTCCGCATGGTATTGTCCTATTTTTATTTAAAAAGTACATAAAAAAACAAAAGGAAAATTAATATTATCCATCAAAATCCGTCAATTTGTTTGTAAGATACGATTTTTAAAAAATTTAAGCTTTTATCGTATGTTGTAGATCAACAATTGATATCAAAGGAGCAAAAATTTAGAGAACGTATGTACTTATGAAGTACTTGATAGTGACCATGCCAATTCAGGATTTTTTGAACCAAAAAAGTGCGGCTGAGTTGACATGGAATGTCCCATATCTGTATGACCGTATCATGTCCGAAGAATCAATTAATCAAAAAACATTTTAAAAAACTCTTAAAAACATTGTAACTCTCTCAATATTTTTCAACTTTTTTGCACAATTTTTGTTTAATAGCCATATTTTCAGAAAATAATTGAAACGAAAATCCTCAGCATATATTTTTTTGGCTTACTGATTTGGCGTGGATCTGCTCACATACATGAGTAATTTTAAAGAAAAAAGTCTTTAAAAATATTTTTCATGCTACTAGTTCATGGGATTAACTTCATTCAATAAATTGATAATTATCGGAACTCTCGCATGTGACTTTCGGCGGTCAGTTCTTCGCTACGGCAATTACTTTTTCAATATTTCATTCCACACTACATTTTTGAAAGTAAATAAAACATGTCAAAGAGAAAAATTTCAAATTTTTGAATTCTACCGCGCTCTCCCCCTTTCCAGTAGCACTACCACTACTTTCTACTAGGTCGAACGGACTGAGTCATGCAGATGGTATGGGCTTTTAGTACCCGGGTTATAAAGACCCATTGTCCGATGCGCTTTATTCAACTCACGGAAACACACTAATTGAGAGCGAGGGCATAGTTTGCTCCGAGGGCCGACTTTGCCTGCTCCTGGTCCAGTCGATACGTTGAAGGGGGTTGACTATGCATTTTCAGAAAAATATTTCCAAAATTAATTTTTCTACAGTTTTTGAAGTATAGAATCCGAGTTTCTTGGTATACCGGCTGAATTTTACCGCAAAAGCATTATTATTAACCATTCCAAAATTTTAATGGCCTCTCGCAACCATTTTGCGTTATACTTAGAAAAGTTTAAATAAAAAATACACCAGAGTTCACAATAAATCTGTTATGTCCAAAAGATTTTTCAGGCGGGAAAATCCTCAGTTTCTGAATTTATTCGTTTGACTCTGATAATTCTGATATTGGAAGTTCTTTGGTTAACAATAAAAATAAAGTGCGATAAAATATTTCTTACCGCGTTTTTCCGAGTGTTTATGAGCAATTTATTTATTCTGCACTCTCACCTTGTTTTCTTCTTCACATATGGGACTGGAGATTTCGGATTTTCTATTCTGAATGGGTCTTTGAAATAATTAAAGCAAATTTTTGGAAAAAATAACACCTTTAATTACCGGTTTTTCTCAATTAATCCAAGTTCACAGTAACAGGGGAAATTCAATGTTGGTTTGATTTGACTGATTTTCCGCGAATCACAAGGTTCAAATTTTGTAACAGTATATTACTTAGGATTTACTTACAGGTTTTCTGCTTGTTGCAATTTAATCCCAAACAGATGTAAATGTCGTCCCAGACGCCTATTACAAATTCTCTCTTTACAATATATTTAGTTCACAATGTTTTCAGTCTTTTTAAATTAATAGTCCGAATTATTTATAAATACACACACTTGTACCGTAAGGCGTTTGGAGTCGCGAAAGCCTTATTGGTTCGTACGCGTAATTTTAATGCCGAAAATGCGTATCTCTTCTTTTTAAGATACTTGAGGATGCGAAATCCACACTAATTTTGATGAGGGGTTTTGACAACTCAAATTTCCGAATTACAAAATCGATCAATTTCTGCTAGCGATCGTCAGCACTCAGGAGACCATCCTCGAAATCTAGTTGACTGATTTCTGTTGGAAACTATGCCGAAAAAGTGACTTTATCCGATTTGTAACCAAAATATCCGAATTACCGAAGATTGGAGAACGTATTCGTTCTCCGGGTTCTCCACGACTGGTTTTTAATTTTGTCAATTGTAGTTTTTAAGTCTTGAGTTTAGGCGTTGGCTTTATGGGGTGGGAGTTGGTGATTTGGAAGTTTATGACGAAAATTCGACGTGGAACACCTGTTCACGTAGTCGAATTTTCGCTGATTCTACTCCTGGGGTTTTTGGAATATTGGACTTTGAAATAGCCTGAGGAATTTAGGGCGATGTTGAAATTGCCTATTGGCAATTTCGACATCGGTTGTGCCGAAAAGAGTCATTGAAATGTGTTTTATGTTCATTTTCAGATTGGGGGTGGTTTAGGGGTTGTTATTTTTTAGGGTTGTTTTGGCTTGCCGGAAGGGTCTCGATGATTCGAACAACTTTTGTTGAGGACATTTTTTTAAGAAACGCATTGTTTGGGTGTCACGTCGATTGTTAGTTAGTGGTTCTTTATTTAGCTAGCTCTTTTGTGTATGGATGGAGTGTCGAAATTGTCGGTTTGTTTTCTTGCGCTGGTTGTGCAGCGTTTTTGGAAATGTCGTTTTGGTTGGAATTTGTTTTTTTCTATTTATTAAGGTTGGTTGAAAAGTTTTAGAGGAATTTGTTGTTAACAATTGTAATTGTTATCCGATTGGATTGAGTGAGGGCTTAAATTGTTTGGTTTTGTTGCCCGGTCGTTTTTTGTTATGGNGTATATTACTTAGGATTTACTTACAGGTTTTCTGCTTGTTGCAATTTAATCCCAAACAGATGTAAATGTCGTCCCAGACGCCTATTACAAATTCTCTCTTTACAATATATTTAGTTCACAATGTTTTCAGTCTTTTTAAATTAATAGTCCGAATTATTTATAAATACACACACTTGTACCGTAAGGCGTTTGGAGTCGCGAAAGCCTTATTGGTTCGTACGCGTAATTTTAATGCCGAAAATGCGTATCTCTTCTTTTTAAGATACTTGAGGATGCGAAATCCACACTAATTTTGATGAGGGGTTTTGACAACTCAAATTTCCGAATTACAAAATCGATCAATTTCTGCTAGCGATCGTCAGCACTCAGGAGACCATCCTCGAAATCTAGTTGACTGATTTCTGTTGGAAACTATGCCGAAAAAGTGACTTTATCCGATTTGTAACCAAAATATCCGAATTACCGAAGATTGGAGAACGTATTCGTTCTCCGGGTTCTCCACGACTGGTTTTTAATTTTGTCAATTGTAGTTTTTAAGTCTTGAGTTTAGGCGTTGGCTTTATGGGGTGGGAGTTGGTGATTTGGAAGTTTATGACGAAAATTCGACGTGGAACACCTGTTCACGTAGTCGAATTTTCGCTGATTCTACTCCTGGGGTTTTTGGAATATTGGACTTTGAAATAGCCTGAGGAATTTAGGGCGATGTTGAAATTGCCTATTGGCAATTTCGACATCGGTTGTGCCGAAAAGAGTCATTGAAATGTGTTTTATGTTCATTTTCAGATTGGGGGTGGTTTAGGGGTTGTTATTTTTTAGGGTTGTTTTGGCTTGCCGGAAGGGTCTCGATGATTCGAACAACTTTTGTTGAGGACATTTTTTTAAGAAACGCATTGTTTGGGTGTCACGTCGATTGTTAGTTAGTGGTTCTTTATTTAGCTAGCTCTTTTGTGTATGGATGGAGTGTCGAAATTGTCGGTTTGTTTTCTTGCGCTGGTTGTGCAGCGTTTTTGGAAATGTCGTTTTGGTTGGAATTTGTTTTTTTCTATTTATTAAGGTTGGTTGAAAAGTTTTAGAGGAATTTGTTGTTAACAATTGTAATTGTTATCCGATTGGATTGAGTGAGGGCTTAAATTGTTTGGTTTTGTTGCCCGGTCGTTTTTTGTTATGGAAAGTTTTGTGTAACACTATTATTTTGGGTTTTAGCAAAAATGTTTTGTTAGGGAAAGGTTGGACCACTTCAAAAGTTATTAACAAATAACTTGAGCAGGGGTCCAACCCTTCCCTAACAAAACATTTTTGCTAAAACCCAAAATAATAGTTTTACACAAAACTTTCAATAACAAAAAACGACCGGGTGTGTGTAGTTATTTGTTAACTTTTGCAGTGTTTAGAATTTCTTTTTGGGTTGATGGGTCAAAAGTTTTGTTGTGGTGGGGCGGTACTTTCGATGTATTTGTATGGTGCGAGGAATTTGTTTTTATAATTTAGTTTGGAGGAATTTGTTTATTTCGTGTAGGCCGGGTAGTGGGGGTAGGTTTTTGTCGTGGTCCAAACGGGGTGTGTGAGGGCTCAAAGTTTTTGTTTCGCCCAAGAAAACAATTGTGGTTCTCTGCACTTAATTGTTTGGCCCTTTGTTTAATTGTTATTAATATTTTCCTGTAATTTAAATCTCGTACGCCGTTGTTTATTTTGGGTTTTGGATATTTTGGAATTGGGGGAGGATTTTGAAAGGGGGATTTTAGGCTGAGAATAATTTGGACATAACAAATCCAATGGCGTTTAATTTTTCTGAACATTTCAAATAGTTTTTGAGATATGAAATTTGCAATACAACGTACAGCGCTCCGATTGAATTCTACATCTGGACGTCTAAGGACTACCAGCATCATACAATGACGTCGTACTTAAAAATGTTCTCAATAACGAAAGGTCCCGCAATAGATAACAAAGAAAGCATCGTTTATTTTTTGGACATAATTTCATAAATTAACAAGACTGTAATGTGACATTTTCGCATGGGGGTTAAACATGCCTATTACCTTCGCCCTTCTTTCTCTGCATCTAGTTAAACTCAAAAACTCAAAAATTATGGACGCCAGGTAATTTTTATCCGGAATTACCAAACTGGCAAAATTAACAAAACAATTCCAACTAACTCAAAATCATCTAAAACGTACTTAAAAAGTGAGAAAACAGGATTTTCGGGGAAAGGTCACGGTCCTCGGGTCGCTCAGTATGCTAAATTATTGAGAGGGGTCCATTTCGGATGGAAACGGGTTATTAGGTGGTCAAAACTACAAAAAAAAAAGAAATCGATATTGTCCTTACTTGTTTCACTATTGAAGTCTCAAAATTAAAGAATTAATAATAATAATAATAATAATAATAATAATAATAATAATAATAATCCTGCGCCGGGCCCTTGGTTTGGCTTAAGACGTCATGAATGGCTTGGATCCTTTCTTGGAGTTTGTTCACGATCATGAACTTCATGGGATTCAAGCCTTCCTCTATAAGGCAGCGGATACCGCGGCTGAAGCTCTCGGTTTAGAATTTCGTCGTGGCCGGGGTGGTCAGTTGGCTCACGATTAATTAGCCAGCATGGCTAAATCTGGGCGAAGGGCGATCATCAAGGAGGCGGAGCAGTCCAGCTTGCTCCGACAGCACGTCGAAAAACCCATGCATGGCGTATTCTTCCGTCATATGGAGGAGCAGGGTCTGTCCGTCCAGCTGATTTTCTCGTTTTTGAAGTCAGCTGACTTGATGTCCGAAACTGAGGGTTTCATTTGCGCATGTCAGGATGACGTGATAAACACCCTAGTCTATCGAAGTCGCGGTATGGGGGTGCATATTCTGGACATTCGATGTCGGGCTTGCAAGCAATCCCCAGAAACCCTGATGCATCTTCTGTCGGCTTTCCCGACATGTGTAGTCACGAGTTATATCCCCCGTTATAATGCGACTTTGAGGGTGCTGTATTCTCATTTGCAGCACTCTTACGGGATAGATAGATCGCCGGTGCTGCCTTATTCTTCAGGGGATATTGAGTCCGTAGTCATCAGTGAGAGGTGAACGATTTACTGGAACTTCTCGTTTGCGACCTTCAGGCCTATCGCTGCGACGAAGCCTGATGTTGTCCTCTCTTCGATTTTGATGACAAGATCACTTATGTGATTGACTTCCCGGCTCCTGCGGAGAGCAATATATCAGTTAAAGAAGAGGACAAGCGGCTCAGGTGCCAACCGCTCCTGTTTGAGCTGCGTCAGCTGAATCTGGGATTCAGGGTCAAGCTCATTGTCCTGATCATTGGCTCTCTCGGCGGAATGAAGCAGTCCGTCGTATCTGCGCTTGAAGTGATCCCGGCGTGTAGGCGAAATGCTTCCATGTTGGCTGGCCAGATGGAGAAGGCTGTCATCCTTGGGTCCCTCCGGCTGTTTAGGCAGCATGATTCCAGACTACAGTAGAGCTCACCCTCTACTCAGCTAAAAATCACTGTATATGGACCATATACAGGGTTTATATGCGGCATATATTGTTTGTATATGGAGAATATACTATTTGGCCATATACATATAATTTCTGTATATGTTCAATATAAGATCTCTATAATTATTGTAAACTCTTTGAAAACTCGAATGAGGAAACTTTATTCCATATTTCGAGTCAGGAGATTTAATTCTCCCTTCAAACAATTGATAACAATTCTTGGTTATGATAGAAAAAATGCATCTTTCTCCACGGAAAATTCCTCATCACTCTCCACCAATTTCGAAGCCTTGGCCATGTTGGATAACTTTCAGCTTAGCTGAAACGGAATCCTTATAATAGGTGGGTATTTAAACCACATGCGTACGCAGGAAATATGAAAATCAAAATGAAATACTCGATCGACGGCGTTTTGCTATACCAGATCGATAATAAAATGCCGTTTGGGAACCCACCACCAGTTTCACATCCTTATCCTTCTTAATTTCCTCATCTTCAATTACGTAAAGACATATATCTCTATAAAATCGAATTTGGAATTTCGACCCCGAAAATCGAATTTGGAATTTCCATGATTTCTCCACATTTCTCGGCGTCCCGAATCATCCTGAAACGTTTTTGGAGGCATGTCTGTATGACTGTGTGTGTGTGTGTGTGTGTGTGTGTGTATGTACGTATGTGACCAAAATTTTGGCCAACGATATCTCCTGAACGAATGAAGCGATTGATTCTTTTCTTCCTTCATTGGTTCAGAAGATATCGTTGGACAAAATTTTGGTCACATACGTACATACATGTCTCTTATACACATCTAGATGTGTATAAGAGACATGTATGTACGTATGTGACCAAAATTTTGTCCAACGATATCTTCTGAACCAATGAAGGGATTCAAATTGTATTTTTCCAGGGATGCGTTTTGATGTGACTTAGAGCTGATTACATAATGAGATCGATCGCCTCAGCGGTTTGTCAGTTATTCGCATAAAACATATGAAAAAATGACGATTTCTTGGAAATTCAATGATTTCATCCGGAGAAATGATGTCATTCGCATTTTTGTTATTACAATCGATGGGTGTTGATGTAACTCGGGGGTGATCAGTGTGTGAAGAAGATCGTCTCAGCGGTTGGTTAGTTATTCACACAAAACATGTAGAAAATGACGATTTCGTGAAAATTCAATGATTCTGTCCGAAGAAATTTTATCATTCTCATTTTTTTTTTAGTTCAATCGATGCGTGTTCCTGTAACTTAGGAATGATTAGTGTACGAAGGCGACCGTGTCAGTGGTTTATTAGTTATTCGCATGAAATATGTGTGAAAATGACAAAAATTCAAAGATTTTATGCCGAGAAATGATGTGATTATTATCTTTTTTTCAATCTATGAGTGTTAAAAAAAACTTCGAACCGATGAGTATATGAGGACGATTGCCTCAGCAGTTTCTTAGTTATTTGCATAAAACATGTGAGGGAATGACAATCTCTTCAAAATTCATTGTATTCACCTAGAAAAATTACTTCATTCGCATTTTTTTTTTCCTCCATGGTAAGTCGAATTCGTCCCCGACCACCAAAAACTGGAAATGCGATTTTTTTTATCAAGAAATTAACAAAATAAAATTCTAACGATTTTATTTCTTCGAAATACTTTTTTAACTTCCCGACCCGAAGGGAGGAAGTAATTGTAATGACCCCGAAAGTAAAATATGGAATTTCGATGAATTTCCCACATTTCTCGAACTCCGGAATCAACCTGATACATTTTTAAAGACATGTCTGTTTGTGTGTGGATGTGTGTGTGTGTGTGTGTGCGTACGTATGTGACCAAAATTTTGTCCAACGATATCTCCTGAACGAATGAAGCGATTGATTCTTTTCTTCCTTCAAACCATGCGTGTTCATGTAACTTAGAACACATTAATTTATGAAAACAATTGACTCAGAGGTTTTTTATTTATCCGCATAATACTTGTAAAAAAATGCCAAAAAGCGTTAATTTCATAGAAATTGGACCATTTTACCTAAGGTAACGATGGGATTTGAATTAATTTTGTGTAATAGATGCGTCTTCACATAACTTGATTCTCACTGGATTTTGAGCGAAATCACCTCAGTGGTTGTGGAGTTTTGTAAATAAAAGTTTCGAATTTTGCAATTGAAAAAAGGGAAAGTTGGAAAATTTTAGAGTAGGTTAACTTCGAAGTTGCAAAATTTTTAAATAGGTCGACTTTGAAGTTGTAAATTTTTGAGTGGATCAGCTTCGGAGTTGAGACAATTTTGAAGAGGGTCAGGTAAAGTGGGTTTAACTCAAACTTGATTGAAGTTTGAGTTGACTAAAATTGCAAATGCATTCTTTGCGAAATCAGCCTAAGGGTAATGCCATAATGGATGCAACGCTAAACGCATGCAATAATTATCGAACTGTTTTCCGAACATTTCTGACATTGATTAGCGTTGCGTATAGCGTGCGCGCCATTCACTGTGGCATGACCCCAGCCTTTATTAAATCTGCGAAGAAACTTTTCTTCTATGGTTATATCCTCGGAGAAATGTGAGAAAAAGATTGAATAAATACATAATAAAAAAATTAATGAAAGAAAAAACAAAAGGTCGGAAAGTTAATGGTGCGACCCGTAATGGGTCACACTCAATTCCACCAACCCCTACCGGTCATACGCCAAAGAGGGAGCGCGCGAAGCCCGTGACCGGGCCTGATTTTTGAACTTCGCAATTGAATCCATTGAGAATCAATTGAAATGATCCGAGGGCGAAAAAAATATCATGAATATTTACGCGAGGAAACCGTGAGTGATTGTGGTGAATTCGCCTCGCAAATCTATGTACTTTTCTCATGTAATCGATGTTTATGAGAATTGATCCATTTTGTTCTAATTATTGTTATGCTTAGGTAAAAATTCCGCGTACTACTCTATGAAGATTGCAAAGCAGAGAGCGAATGCAATGTGAAGATGAACCCGAAGCTCCACAAATTGATTCTTCATTTTGAGATGCAGACAAGAGCCATTTCTCATGTACTTTTTCATCGAGTATTTTATCTTCAACTAACGGAGAAGACAGTCATCCAAAGAATCGAAATTACTGGGATGAAACAATATTTTCCAATCTTGAGAGCGAGGACGAGGGAGAAACTTTTGTCGACCGAAGTGAGTTCGAGAGTGGAAACGACAATTCTCCAAATGATTGGTTGGAAGAAATGATCTACGAAAAATTAAGTATAAGGTGTGGACAATATGTACATATGATTCTAGAGTTTTTCATCACGCAGGGCATCACAAAGACTGCACTATCAGCACTATTAATAATGATGAACGTTTTATTACCTCAACCGAACAACGTACTTGCTACAAAATATTTTTTCAATAAGTTCTTGAGTACAACAATCCCATCCTTCAGTGGAGCAATCACGAAATATCGACTGTGCGATAACTGTGGATATCACCTGGGCCAATTTTCGAGTGACCAAGAAAATTCTCGTTGTCCCGCTTGTGACAGTGATAATGCCAATGGGATTTTCATCGAATATGATCTACGTAGCTCATTGATCGATGCATTTGAAAATCGGAAGTTGTATCAATTGATTGAGAAGCAAAATCAAATATCCTCTAATGAAGATTCTGATGTAATTGGCGATATCACTTCCGGAGATCAATAGCAAAAAATAAAACGTGAGAGTAATATGAAAGAATATAGATCATATATGGTGTGTATATGCAGTATATAATTTTTTGGTCATATATAAGAACTACATGGACTATATAATTTCTGTATACTTTCAATATAAGATCCATATATTTAGCATATTTCTCTGAGAAAACTCCAATAATTTGACTCCACTCCATATGTTAATTATAGTTTCATTGAAATACCCTCTGGACTACTATTTATTGTATATGTACATATGTACAATAATCTGTATCTATTATATCAGCTAACATCGTAAGATAATGCTCTGCGGACGACTCACGAAATTCTCAACGAGCATTATTTTCTCTTGGAGAAAATTGGAGGAATAATAATATCGGTTATTTATTGGGACAATGATTGAATTTCTACAGAGTTCCATTGCCATCCTCGAATGGGAAAGTAGACCAGGCCCAGATTGGACCCCCAAGGAGGATGAATCGAGGCAAATGAATCAAATGATGAGGGATAAGTGTGCATTTCTCAAGTCCATATAAGCGTTGGAAATCTCTACAGAAAATTTCGAAGTAATCCTGTATTACATCGATTTTTGTCCTCCTGATTTCCGATTTCAATGATATGTACGAGATTTTTACCAACAGTAAAAGGTGTTGTTAATATCTTTCTGATAATTTACCTTTCATTACTACTGGTAGAATGAATAGACAAAGGCTTTGTGTCTCTGAAGATTTGTGGAAGGCTTTGCTTTTTAACGGTCTCGGTACTCGAGCAATTGTATTCGGTACTTTTATCCGATTAATCATCTGATTAATCTCCTCGCGAACACTCTTAGATATATAGTACTCTTCTCGCCAATTCTTACTATCAGTCCAACAGTTGATGAGTAATTTAAATACTTCCAGGAGATTGCGTAAGTACTCTGGGGGAAAACTGTTCGGCAAATCGCGATAAGGGAGCGAGACCAAGTTTATGAGTCCTTTCATAGCTTTTACGTGCTGTACTTCCTCAGCTACCACTTGTATCGATTGCTGAATTATAGATTCATCAGTTCGGAGATCATTTTCATCATCTTCCCACGAGAATACATAATTGTGGCCTCGTCCAATTGGACCTGTCTCTCCTGGATGTTCACATTATGCGCAACTGCAATCTCCACTATGGGGCATCATGTTGAGCACCAGAGCTTTGGCAGGAGCGTCCAAGGATACTACCGGAGCAATGGCAATGCTATGCATTGTCCCTTTGCTAGGGTGCTGCCATTCGAAGCCGTCTTCTAGTAACTTCCTCATCGTCTCAACGAACGGCTGCAGGAATTCGTTGGACTTGGATTTTTTATTGTAAGTATAATACAAACCAGCAACTCGTTGGAATGGTCTTCTTGAATTTGCAGGAATATTCAAAATCCGTAGCTGAATGGGCCAGAGTTGTCCATTAGAACTGTTGGACCTCGGAGTACCATCGGTATTCCACAACAGAGATGCACCATATTCTTTCATATTACTGTCACGTTTTATTTTTTTGTATGGATCTCCGGAAGTGATATCGCCAATTACATCAGAATCTTCATTAGAGGATATTTGATTTTGCTTCTCAATCAATTCATACAACTTCCGATTTTCGAATGCATCGATCAATGAGCTACGTAGATGATATCCGACGAAAATCCCATTGGCGTCATCACTGTCACAAGCGGGACAACAAGAATTTTCTTGGTGAGTCGAAAATCGGCCCAGGTGATATCCACAGTTATCGCATAGTCGATATTTAGTAATTGCTCCACTGAAGGATGGGATTGTTGTACTCAAGAACTTATCGAAAAAATATTTAGTAGCAAGTACGTTGTTCGGTTGAGGTAATAAAACGTTCATCATTAATAATAGTGCTGATAGTGCAGTCTTTGTGATGCCCTGCATGATGAAAAACTCTAGAATCATATGTACATATTGTCCACACCTTATACTTGATTTTTCGTAGATCATTTCTTGCAACCAATCATTTGGCGAATTGTCGTTTCCACTCTCGAACTCACTTCGGTCGACAAAATTTTCTCCCTCGTCCTCGCTCTCAAGATTGGAAAATATTGTTTCATTCCAGTAATTTCGATTCTTTGGATGACTGTCTTTTCTGTTAGTTGAAGATAAAATACTCGATGAAAAAGTACATGAGAAATGTCTCTTGTCTGCGTCTCAAAATGAAGAATCAATTTGTGGAGTTTCGGGTTCATCTTCACATTGCATTCGCTCTCTGTTTTGCAATCTTCATAGAGTAGTACGCGGAATTTTTACCTAATCATAACAATAATTTGAACAAAATGGATTAATTCTCATAAACATCGATTACATGAGAAAAGTACATAGATTTGTGAGGCGAATTCACGACAATCACTCACGTTTTCCTCGCGTAAATATTCACGATATTTTTTCGCCCTCGGATCATTTCAATTGATTCTCAATGGATTCAATTGCAAAGTTCAAAAATCAGGCCCGGTCGCGGGCTTCGCGCGCTCCCTCTTTGGCGTATGACCGGTAGGGGTTGGTGGAATTGAGTGTGACCCATTACGGGTCGCACCATTAACTTTCCGACCATTTGTTTTTTTTTCTCATTAATTTTTTTATTATGTATTTATTCAATCTTTTTCTCACATTTCTCCGAGGAAATACCCATAGAAGAAAAATTTCTTCGCAGCTTTAATAAAGGCTGGGGTCATGCCACAGTGAATGCCGCGCACGCTATACGCAACGCTAATCAATGTCAGAAATGTTCGGAAAACATTTGGATAATTATTGCATGCGTTTAGCGTTGCATCCATTATGGCATTACTCTTAGGGTGATTTCGCAAAGAATGCATTTGCAATTTTAGTCAACTCAAACTTCAATCAAGTTTGAGTTAAACCCACTTTACCTGACCCACTTCAAAATTGTCTCAACTCCGAAGCTGATCCACTTAAAAATTTGCAACTTCAAAGTCGACCCATTTCAAAATTTTGCAACTTCGAAGTTAACATACTCTAAAATTTTCCAACTTTCCCTTTTTTTTAATTGCAAAATTCGAAAGTTTTATTTACAAAACTCAACAACCACTGAGGCGATTTCGCTCAAAATCCAATGAGAAGCAAGTTATGTGAAGACGCATCGATTACACCAAATTAATTCAAATCCCATCGTTACCTTAGGTAAAATGGTCCAATTTCTATGAAATTAATGCTTTTTGGCATTTTTTTACAAGTTTTATGCGGACCAATAAAAAACTCTGAGTCAATTGTTTTCATAAATTAATGAATTCTAAGTTACATAAACACGCATCGTTTGAAGGAAAAAAAAATCAATCGCTTCATTCGTTCAGGAGATATCGTTGGACAAAATTTTGGTCACATACGTATACATACACACACACATAGACATGTCTTCAAAAATGTATCAGGTTGATTCCGGAGGTCGAGAAATGTGGAGAAATCATCGAAATTCCACATTCGATTTTCGGGGTCATTACAATAACTTCCTCCCTTCGGGTCGGGAAGTTAAAAAAGTATTTCGAAGAAATAAAATCGTTGGAATTTTATTTTGTTAATTTCTTGATAGAAAAAAAATCGAATTTCCAATTCTTGGTGGTTGAGAACGAATTCGCCTTACAATGGAGTAAAAAAAAAAGCGAATGAAGTAATTTTTCCAGGTGAATGCAATGAATTTTGAAGAGATTGTCATTCCTTCACATGTTTTATGCAAATAACTGAGAAACTGCTGAGGCAATCGTCCTCATATACTCATCGGTTCGAAGTTTTTTTTAACACTCATAGATTGAAAAAAAGATAATAATCACATCATTTCTCGGCATAAAATCTTTGAATTTTTGTCATTTTCACACATATTTCATGCGAATAACTAATAAACCACTAACACGGTCGCCTTCATCCACTGATCACTCCTAAGTTACAGGAACACGCATCGATTGAAATAAAAAAAAATGAGAATGATAAACGAAACGAAAAATTCACGAAAACTGAACTTGCCGTAGCAGAGGATCAATAGAGTAAAAAAATCGAAAACCTAGAGCAAAAATGTTCTGGGAAGCCTAGCGAAGATAACGATATCAAAATTATAATTTTTGGATCGTTACAAATCACTCCAGTTTGGTTAACAATCGGAGGGAATTTTAAACGGGGAAATACCCGTAGGAAGCGAAAGCCGCAGCGTGTAGGAGCTAATTGATGGAAGCGGGGTGCCGCGAGAGGGGAAGCATTCATGGGGCATGTTTGAGCCGCTCGATAAGAACCTTTCGTAGAGGGAGAAGGAAACTCACAGCTGCAAGAGCGAGAGAGATAGTCGATTGGAGAATTCTCTCATCGGACTAAAAAGATTATTGTCGAACTCCATTAGAAAAAAACAGAAACAAGAATCATGCCAATCCAAAAAGAAGGAAAAACTGATCCTCAGAAAACAAATTCACCTCAGAAGTTTCCGTTCCAGGGACAATCGAGACAACATAATAGTTCTCATTATTATCCTCATTATAAATCCAAAATATGAACCGTTTTACCGAAATTAGACCACTACGCGTGGCTTCGGCCCACGCGAGGGAAGCCACTCATGAGGTGGAAAACCGACACCATTAATTAATGACGCGAATAGGTATTAAAAATCCCAAAAAATCACGGAAAACCATCGACCTAATCCAATAAAAGTAATCCCAAAGTGGCACACGAATTGCAATAGTACACCAACTCCACGCACTCGAATTAGCGACCACATCGCAAACACGATTGGTTCCGGAGAGGGGTGACACGGGACTGAACTACGGGGGTTAGTATCGCGCTACACTGACCCGCAGTAGAATTTCGACCAATCGAGGCGGACTCTGATTGGCGGAAAAGTTTGCTCACCAAAGGCGTGTGTCCTGAGGGATTCACCGATTAGAATCGGAGAAAGCAAAGGCGTAAACCACATTATTTTTCAACATTTCGATTAAAATAAAATCAAATAATTAAAAAATCCATCGAACTGAATCCGAACTGATGGTCATTCGGATAATTATCTAAGGCTTTTGGCGCCTCCCACGGATCGGTCCTCCGGGATTTACAGGGCTAATATATATATAATAAAAACAATTTTTGTCCAATTTTTACTCTACTGTTAATATTTTTCCCAATTATACCCTAAACTCTAAAGCAATCTGGCAATTCGCAGGAGATAATGGTTGCACTTGCTCCAAGCGACCTTCCTTGCTCCAAGAAACAATGGTTGCACTTGCTCCAAACGACAATAACCAATTAATCTCCGTAAAATCCAAATAAATTTGGAGCGGTGGTATTTCAACCGGACCAAGTCGATTGCCCGCAAAATTAACAATAGGGTGAAACCCATGAAAATGACCCGATGACTCTAAAATTAGCCCTTCTTCCCGATAATTTTATGGACCCTCAAAAACGCGTAATTAAACAGATCTCGATAAAAATTATTTTTGAAAAATGATGCACTCAAACCCAAAAATTCTGAAACTCTAAATACTCACCACGCCATAGCGGAAAACCCTAAACTCAATTATCGTAATGATAATTGGATAAATTACCGCACCGAAGTCGGAAAGCATAACTTAAAATAAATTTTGACTACTCAGTGATGGAAAGTGGACCTCTCTCTCTCTACTCTTCACTCACGGACCGAGTCACTGAGAGAGTCCTCCAGGATGAATCCCTGAACCCCCTCTTATTGCTTCTATAGATCTGAGACATCGAAAAGTTCGTCCGCGACCGAGGGCATGTCGGCGTGAACATCGACGGTGCTACTGATCTGATCACCGTGCAGTATGCTGATGATACACTTCTTGTGTCTAACACCCAGACTGGCCTAAGCCGGATGTTGTGCACCCTCCACAACTACTGCCTGTTGAATGGTCTCACGGTGAATGCCAAGATAACCTTCGGCGTTGTCTATTGCTCTAGCGGACGCTCAAAGATGTATGAAGAGTATAACAGAGTCTATGATGGTAAAATTCTGGAAGTGGTAAATTCCTTTGTCTACGTTGGTATCCCTATACCGTACACGCGTCTCGACAGAGCGGCGACTCTGAGCGCAACAACTAAAGCTAGAGTGGCCACCGGCTCAACGCTGGCCAATCTTCGCTCGTGCTAAGTGTGACTCCTGGAAGGCCTACATGAAATTCTACGATAGTCTCGTGCTCTCCACCACCTTCTATGCAGTACTAGTCTGAGGACTGCGCCATCGGGATCTCTCTACGTTGAAGCTCGCCCAGGTCTACTTTTTCAAGCGGTTACTGCCCCTCGCGAAATGGACCCCTGGCTGGGTGGTCTGACTGGAATCTGGTTTACTCCCGATCGCATTCAGGGCTATGAAACCAGATTGGAACCGGGTCATTAAAATCCTGAGATCCGACAATGACTGACTCCCACGCATTTGTCTCATTCGTTCTCGACAAGAACAGCAGAATCGGTGACGAAGGTACAACTGACTGTGCCTGCTGACGGACTTCCTGGGTGTGACCGATTCTCTCCATCTACTTGATTCTCTGGATCCTGACATCAGGGAGAATAGCACTGTGCATGTGCAATCTCCACGAACCTGATAACCTCACCCATTTCCTACTTCGCTGTCCTACCACTCAAGCCGCACGTGAAGACTTTGGTCGCAAGACCATCCTTGTCTACGCAAACCCCAATTAATTTTTTCTGATTGAACTACTTTGTCATTGCGACTGGAAATTCCTCAAACTTTTGGGCTACTTTGTTATGAATTGTTTAAGAAGAGAGTGTGATTAGAAATTTATGATTTGTTCTGCGATTTGTCTTGATCTGTTCTACTCTTTCGTTATGATATCGTTGGGTATTCTCGGGTGTGCCACTATGATGTTTTTTATTTTTTTGTTTCTCTATCATCCACTCTGTTTATTTATTTATTGAATGAGGCTCTCGTTGCTATTATCTATGTATTTATTACATTTTAACCTTATTTTACTTTCACCCGGCGGGGTGGAGTTGGGCTTTGAATGATTTACACCTACTGCTTTAACTATTTACTGCTGGTCCTATGTCCAGTACCAGCTCTCAATAGCTCTATTTTCAAACGTACTTTCTAACGCACAGCCCTCCACCCTACTCTATTTAGTTTTTAAGAGCGATGCGAAAATTGTTACAGGAGACCCATCTACTTTTTAAAAACATTAAATTTAATTGAATTGCATTATCTACTGCAGGACCTTTTTTATTATAAACATTTTGAAGTACGAGGTCATTTTATGACGTTGGTAGTGTTTAACTCATTGAAGGACCAACCTCTATTATCTTCTACACTGAGAGAAAAACGACAAAGTTCTCAAAGAAATATTACTTATGCCAAGAAAATAATTTTTCAAAAATTATCAAAAAAGGATTTTTTGTGCCGAACATGCAGAGGTGCGCCGAGATGAAAAATTTGTTGTTGTAGTTGAAAAAAAATGGCATTCTCTGTACACGCGAGAAATGTAATTTCTAGCACTACTCCTTTGTTATTCGATACTCTTATACGTATTTTGCATCCGAAAAATGTTTGTGTTATGCCAAACAAGGCATAGTGGTTTTTCGTTTCGGCTATCTAATAATCATAGACAGGAAATAAACCCTTAAATGAAACAATAATAATGATATGATAGCAATCTTGTAACTTAAGGATAAAATATTTTTTTGATAAATTTTCCTCTATATGAGATATTGTTACCCTCAAAAGGCATTATCTGGTGTGAATTATCTGCCTCTTGAGCCAAATATTTCGTTGCTATCGAAAGCAGAGCAATTATTCATTTTTGAGACTTTCAAAGTCGACCCAAACAAATTTTTTTTTGCAATTTTCAACTAGTGATTTTATTGGCCCAAACAAGACTTGTTTGAGCACGTATTTGTTTTTCTCTCAGAGTCCGTATGAGAGAAGAGGGGGGCCGTCAGTTTAACCATTAAATGTTTAGAGGTGGGCCTATTGGCGGACGAATTTAATACGAGCGTCGCGCATTGTATTGCAAAATTCATGATTTAAAAACTATTTGAAATATTTGAAAAAATCAAACGCAATTGGATTTGTTGTGAATACTGGTGTATTTTTTGTTCAAACTTTTTGCGAATGTAACTTAGAATGGCCACGTGAGGGGCAATTAAACTTTTAAAGTGTTGATAATAATGCTTCTGCAGTAAAATTTACCCGACATACCAAGAAATTCAAATTCGACACCTCAAAAATTATAGGAAATCGTTTGTTGCAAATATTTTTCTCAAAATGCATATTCAACCCGCTCACAGCGTATGGACTAGTCCTAAATGAGAACGATTCTGGTCTTGCCCGAGTCTTCTTCAGTTTTCATCAGTCCAATAACTATAACACCCGAGCGACAATTGAAAGACACAAATTATCTGCATTTTTACGGCTGTCATCAGTGAGACGACTGTAGTTTTCTCTGTATCTTCTCATGATATTAGCGATATGTTTGGATATCAGAGTAGCTTGGACGATAAAAGGGAAACTTGGAACGATCAATTTTTCGACTCGGGTAGGAATGAGGCTGATGACAGCTGACTCCAACCGGAGTTATTCAAGGAGAGTCCCGAAAAAATTTTGAATCTGCGTGAGAATTATTCATATACCCCCATGAATTTTTAAAAGAAGCCAGCAGAGAAATTGAATGACGCCATAGGAAAAATTCTCCGGTAGCGCGTGAAAATTGCCGGGTCGGTGTATTATCTCGTTGATTCTAAGGTTGAAATATATTAGTTTTCCAGAAATCGTTTTTTTTTTGCTTAAAAACCTCGACGACAATCTGCTTGAATTTCATGGAATAGATAGACCTCGATGAAATAAATTTTTGAGAATTTTGAGCATCATCAAAAACATTAGCATGATCAACATCATCTATAAAATCACTATTATCATTATCATGCATACGATTTCTCTTTCAGATATTCAGGAATAAACGTGTGACATCTCCTGTTTATATAACAAGAAATATTAGGTGCATAACTTGTAACGTATTATTTTGGTTTTCGGCCGTTCGCCGGTGAAATCTCAACGTCCAGACGAGAAGTCACTTTTCCTAGCGAAGTGAGAATCTGTTTGATTTATTTCGAACAATTTTTTTATTTACACTTTGTTGTTTTGTATCGAGCCATATTCATTGCTCATCGGATGACTTCGAGGGACTTGGAGCCTGGACAGTTTGTAAGGAGCTGGGGAGGAAATTCCATTTTTAAGGAGCAAGTCCTGGAGGTTATCGAGCCGCGTTGCATTGAAATTGTTTGAATGATTCCCTCAATGTTGAGAGTTTTGTGGACGATCGAGTGGTGGCACTAGCAATTGGAACTAGGGATATGGAACATGGCGGACTACTCCCTAGACTGGGCCGGGAATTGGGGTCCAGGCGACAAACTCGTCGGTTAGAGGAGAGGGACTGGACTGACGTTTGACGTCCAGCAAAATATATTACTTTCAGCGGCCAATGATAATAATTTTTTGAAAAAATCTTAATTCAACAAACTAATCATTTCGAACTCTTTTCACACCTTCCATGAACCAATACCAACAAAAAAATGACACCCGATGTATATCTGTGGGCTATCTCCAACACCCCACCTAGCGGTTTCGCTGGGCATGCGCCCAGCTCTCTCTACGCTTGGACTTCCGCATGTGCACATGTTCTTTTTCTGCTTCTGCTTAATTTCTATTATTTCTACATAAATAAGGTAAGAACTCCAAAATTTTTAAACATGAATTTCACAGAATTTTTAATTTCAAACTCAGAAAAAACTTTGATTCCATTAATGATAAAATACAACATCTTGATTGATAAATTAAAATGTCCCACATGTGAGTCTGATTTGAGGTTAAACCTAGACAGTTTGTACTTCAGATGCAGACGCTCTGTTTTGTCAAATAGAGAGCACAATAATAATAACGATCGTATAAATTGCAATTTTAAAATAAAAGTTGACTTCAATACAATTTTTGATTTTATTAAAATAAAAATCACAGATGTTTTCAGATTTTTTGCATTTAAACTCATGCTTAGCACAACACAGAAGTTTCTTGCTGGAGAGCTAAGACTATCAGAGAAATCGATAGTCAATCTGAATAAAATATTCAGGTTAATTTGTAAAGTATATATAGATAAACATAAAAGAAAACTGGGGGGCATTAACCAGATAGCAGAAATTGATGAAACTAGGTTTGGTCCAGGGGAGAAATCAATTAATAGGGAGGAAGGGTACTGGGTCCTTGGTGGGATAGACAGGAGTACTAAAGAGACATTTAGTCTCGTAATAGACGACAGAACTTCAGACACACTCATAAGACATATTAAGGATAATGTACATCTGGGTACTACCATACACACAGATGGCTGGGCCGCATACAGACGTATCGCCAGCCATGGGTACGTATATAAATATGTAAACCACAAATACAATTTTGTGGATCCAGAGGACAATACACACACTCAAAATATTGAGTCAATGTGGAACGACTTAAAAAGGGAAATTCCTCGAAGAGGAGGTAAAAAAGAATATTATCCACTATATTAGGCAGAGTTTGTGTTCAAGAAATTATTTAAACCTGAAGAGATTAATAAAAAGTTTCTCCAACATCTGTCTACCATTGAGCCAGTGCAATTTAGAATTTTACTAGACAATTTAAAATAATCTTGCAGACGAACTGAATTTGCAAATTTGTGAACTTTAAATAATTTAAATGTTTATTGAATTTTTATGAATATTAGACCCAAAAAACGAATATCTGACAGGTGGAAATACAATCTCATGTGCAACAAATAAACAATAACAAGTAAGATGTAATGGAAGATGGAATTAAATAAATGTTCCCTTCCAACAAATTTAATTAATTTAAATTTTACCGTTAGAAGGACGGAGGAGGTGTTTACGAAATAATCTCATCAAAAAATTGTTACACTACTGAGGTTCTAAATACATCTTACACGAGGGTGGGTCTCATTGCAATTTGGGGTTATTGGCAAGCTATTGCACTAACTCCCAAACATTTTTGGGACCAATGCCCCGCCGTGTCCACGTCACGGTCCTGGAAGCATGACTGAGTGCGGTGGCCGGGAGTAAATTCATTGAAATATCAATAAAGATGACTTAAATAACAAAATAGAAACAGAATAACATTAAACAACCTTCAAAAAAACATGCATTTACAACCACTCTATTAGTGGCCGTCCAAGGTAATATTACCCAAAATGTTGTGGATTGGGGAAAAATCATTGGATGATTTTTCCGGGATAAATTCTGCAGGAATTATGGAGGATTCATGGTATAATAAACGTGAATTGAGGCACGTGTTTCTTTGGGTTTGGTTAGGTTGGATTGTATTAACCAAACAGTGACGGCCATCGAGCGTCTCCGAGCCAATGAGAGGATTGGTTCGTTGGAGGAGAAGCTGTTGCGTTGGTGAGTACGCTGTTAACGATACTTCTCGTTTGGACGGCATCGAGATCTGTTGAGTTTTGGACTATTGAGTAAAATTTAACGTGATTTATCGGAGTTTGGAAATTTTACTTCTCCAGGGGATTAACGACATACTGGCGCCTGTGCTGAATTATTTCGAGTTTTGGAAATCACGGTGAGCAGTGTGAAATCTCCAGCGAGTTCTTTGTAACGATATCTAGCGAGGTTATGATTTTGGGTTTTCTTTGTCGTAAATTTTGGGACGCTTGGCGTCTGGCGAATTGTGATGCCATTATCGAGTCGAGTCATTTCTCGTTTCGAGATCTCGCTATTTATTCGGTAGGGTAATAATTATTTTTTCTCGTGTCCGATAGATTTATTTGTTGTTTTCCTTTTTGGCAAATTAATATTCGGTTTGATGAATTGTTTGTCGTCCCTTGATTGGGATAATTTCGATTTGATTAAATTAAATTCAGTGATTATTAAATTTAGAATTTTGACTCTCGTTTCGCTATTTGTCGAGGATCGGATGCGGATTTCTCGACATCTTATTGAATTTATATTTATTTGGAAATATTCCGGATTTATCGATGTTCGAAACATTCATCGAATTTTATCATTTAGTATTCGACATCGTGGTCATTTCTGAGAAAATAGAGTTGGGATTGTAGCGTCGTTTGTCGACGCTCGAGTTTTCATTGTCGTGTGACCTTGTGTTTGGGTTGCGAGTTATTATCGTTATTATTGTCTCTCGAGGCAATCCCAACCCTCGTTGACTGAAGTCAGAGTTTCTTATTTATTCCGCCTTTTGTTGTGGCGTTCATTTCTCGGAATAATTGTAGATTCCTTTTCTGTGATAATTGACTTATCGGTAACTCTGCTAGTGACTTTATCTTGTGACAATCTTTTGAGTTATTTTGACTTTCTTTTCATTTAACAAACATTTTATTTTATCGATAGATTACAGTTAGGGAATTTGTTTTGCATTCAATCATTAGCTTTGTTATCAAATTATTTATTTGTTGTGATTTTGATTACCGAGATCTGAGTGAAATAATTGAAGAATGAGAAAGGGGTTTTATTGAATATTTTAATGTAAATAATTTTTGTCGTTTAGTTCATTTATTAAAAATTATTTTATCCCCGTAAATTCTGATTTCGTTATTTTGGTAGATAAGTTTGAAACCCAGTCATTTCAGGATTTTCGTCGACGACATTTTTGGTGGAACCCAGCCGCCTCCGCGGATGATATATTGAGCTGTCGGGAGCTGTTCGTTCGTTGGTCTATCTTGTGGATTACGGATTTCGTTTTTTATGCGTTTTGAGAGAAAACGTACTGGCTCGAATTTTGGTTTTAAGATTCGGTCACCAAGGGCTGCGTATTCTCATACCGTTCTGCAGAGGTGCCAAATACGTCACAAACTTAATCTTTCCCTTTTTTTCATTGACTGCGGCATCTTATTTAAAATTTAAATAGCTACACGCCCGTTTGCGACTTTGAAGAGTGAACCTTACAGTTTTTAATACACTTCAAGTCATGCCTAGAAGAGCTGTATAACTTCACGAAACATGAGTATATACGCTGGCGACCGATACGCAGCACATTCGGCACTGTATTCTCTACGAATTCCAACAAGGAAAAAAATCCACTGAAGCCCGCGATTCGATTTGTTCTGCATATTTATAATATACAATTTCATAAATTGAAAAAAAAAAATTATTAAATTATATGAGAAATTACCTATAAAATTACCTATGAAATTACCTATGAAATTTTCATGAAATTACGCAAAGAGCATTCCTTATGTAACGAATATGTGGGGATGTTCGTTAGGACACGATGCTGCCATCAAAANTAGAGTTGGGATTGTAGCGTCGTTTGTCGACGCTCGAGTTTTCATTGTCGTGTGACCTTGTGTTTGGGTTGCGAGTTATTATCGTTATTATTGTCTCTCGAGGCAATCCCAACCCTCGTTGACTGAAGTCAGAGTTTCTTATTTATTCCGCCTTTTGTTGTGGCGTTCATTTCTCGGAATAATTGTAGATTCCTTTTCTGTGATAATTGACTTATCGGTAACTCTGCTAGTGACTTTATCTTGTGACAATCTTTTGAGTTATTTTGACTTTCTTTTCATTTAACAAACATTTTATTTTATCGATAGATTNCCGCGTTTTTGAGGACCAATGGAATTATCGCGAAGAAGGGCCAAGTTATGAGTCATTCGATAATTCTTATGGGAGCCACCCTATTATTGTTAATCCTACGGCAAATCGATTAGGTCCGGCTGAAATGCCGGCGCTCCAAATTATAATGGATTTTACGGTGGTTAGATGGTTACGTTTTAGATTTTCGGTGGAAGGACACGGGGAACAAGTGCAACCCTTTTATCCCGTGAATTGCCAGGTTGCTTAGAGTTTTGAAAAATTAGGAGAATTAGTTAGTAGTATCGATCTTTTAACCCCGTGAATCCAGGAGAACCGACCCGTAGGAGGCGCCAAAAACCCTTAGTAATTTTCCGAACGCCCACCAGTTCGGCCCAGGTTAATCATCAGTCAATTTTATAAAGTTACGTATAGAGAAATTAGAGTTGAGTATTTGTCGCGTTTGAATTCCCCAAAAGCATTTGGTGGCGCCAACGAAGCCAACGCTTGATGTGCCGAAAATCTCCGCTAATCAGAGCCCGTCTCTGTTGGCCAGAATTTGCGCTGCGGTTAGTGCCCGTGACACTGACCCAGGGCAGTTAGTTCCGCGTTGACCGTCGTCGACCATTAGTCACGTGCGAATTTTGAGTGTGTCCACGCAACGTAATTGTGCCACGTGGATTACTGAACATTTTGGAGAAGCCGTACCGATCCAGGATGGTCCGGAAAGGGAAGAGGACCTCTAAACAAGGAAGATCGTGACTTTTTACGGTGGAAATTGCATTTATCCGGGCCATTGATAATGGCGTCGGTTTTTCCCCTTCGTGGCGGTATCCCTCGCGTGGCCTTCAGCCACGCGCAGTGGTGGTTCACCCCCCTTTTATCGGATTTATGGGTTCGGATGTGTTATTAACCCTTATCCCGGAATTTATCCATGGGTCTCTCCGATTTTTGATCGGATATTCCACCCAAATTGGGTCGGCTCCGGGTTTTTCCCCTCACTCCGGATTATTCCAATCACCTTTAAGATGATTTACGAGTTCATTGAGTGTGTCTATTTAGTAATGAAGTTCCTGTGTGGTTTTCCAGTCGAAATCGTACGATTTTCGACGTGGGCTATTTTCTTCTCTCTCGCTCCTATGGCGAGGAGCATTCCTATTCTTCCCTACGTACACATTGCGTAGAGTTTTTCCCCTCGCGATAACCCCCTACGCGGCTACCAGTGGTGGCTATCGCTTCCCGTAAGCGTTCCTCCGTTTAAATTTCCCTCCGGATACAACTCAATCTGGAGTGGCTCCCAATGATCCCAAAATTTTGATTTTGGTTTCATTGGCTTCTCTAGACTTTCCCGAACACGAGGGCTCTGGGTTATTCGGATTTTACTCTGCCGATTTTTCGCTACGGCGAGTTTAGTTTTAGGGAATTTTTGCTTCCTCCCGCCGTACGTTATACGTGCACGGGTGGGTTTATTGTCTCGCTCTCTCACTCTCACGGGGAATCCGTATATCTTCCCCCCCCCAGTTCTCGGAATTCTCGAGTATTTCGGGATTAGTAAATACTATTATATTATTCTTGAGGAATTTATGACCTCATTTTGAAGCCCAATTAAGCAAAAATGTATTATTGTCAGAATCAGCTAGTTCGAGTCAATTCATTATATTGCGTTCGTTAGAAAATTGCTGCTTATTATTATCAATCTTTTCTTTTTTTTGTGGTAAATCCACTATGTACAAATGTAAATTCTTAATTTTGACTAATTTCAATAGTGAAGCAAGTAAGGACAATGTCGATTTCTTCTCTTTTTTGTAGTTTTGACCACCCAATACCCGTCTCCACCTGAAATCCACCCCTCTCTCCACAACCTAGCACACTGAGTGAACCAGGGACCGTTACCTTTCCCCAAAAATCTAGTTTTCCTTTTTTTTGTACGTTTTAGAGTTTTTCGACTTAGTAGAGTTGATTTTGTGGATTCCTCCGGTTTGGAAATTCCGGTTAAAAATTACCTGGCACCCATGGATTTTTTTGCATTTTGAGTTCAACTAGATGAAGGGGAAGAAGGGCGAAGGTAATAGACATTTTTGACCCCCATACGAAAATGTCACATTACACTTACGACTCACCTCACCTTCTAGGGACATTTATGAAATTCATAAAAGTACATGTGAAATTATCTATGAAATGACTTATTTCAGTCATTCAATACTCAATTTTAGCAATGTATGATAAAGATACATGCTTAGAAAGTTGTAATAACTCACCAAACATCGGTCTTTGTACTGAATATTCCATCTAAAAAGCTTTCAGGTGGCATCCACTTGATTGGTAACATGGCTTTCCCACCTTTCCTATAATAATCGCTCCGATAGATATCTCTCGCCATTCCAAAATCCGCAATCTTCACGACCCTCCCAGGACCCTTACAGGTCAGTAAACAGTTTCTCGCCGCAATATCTCGATGTATAAACCTGGCGTCTTCCATATAGTTGCACCCGCTTGCCACATCATGAGCACAAATCACGAGATCTCTCATCGTCAAGTTAGTCGCTCTATCCGGCCTCGGTCTCTCCTCCCTCAAAAAGTTCTTCAAATCACCTCCAGCCAACAGTTCCAATACAATGTATCTCGGGTTTTTATCAAAAGAAATCCCAATAAACTTGACAATATTCGGATGATCGAACTTGCTCATAATGAGAGCCTCCATCATGAAATCGGCAGCAGCCTGTGAAGTCGTCACCGTCGGCAGTGTCTTCACAGCAATAGGCGCTTCCTCATTTCTCCTGAACTTATAAACCCCTTGGAATACTTCCCCGAAGGCTCCCTGACCTAAGGGCTTGACGCACGTGATGCTCTCCCGCGGAATCTGTGGTAAATCCTTGATACTATACAAATTTCCAGCGAACTCATAATTCGGATTGAACTCGGTCATCATGTTCTCAGTCGTAAGTGTCTGCAAAGCAGCCAGTTCTGTACCATTCCCAAACATGTTTTGTCGACGTTCCTGCAAAGCCTTTCTATTCTGGTACCGATTATAAAGTATCAGACATAGCCCAGAAAAGGCGAAGAACATGGACAAACATGCAGCAACTAAGATAATCATGAACGTTTGATGTGCACTGTCTACTTCGTCAGCCAAACAAGACCTGGAATCGTTCCCCAGTTGCCATCCAGGTGGGCAGAGGCATCTGGTGTCACTCAAGTGTCGATTAATAGCCACGCAACGAAAATCACATCCACACCCACTGATTGCCGGAATAATGAAGATCTCCCCGGGTCCAGGGTTGAAACCGCCCTTGAAATACACGTGAATCAGCTCAGAAGATCCATAGCTGTATCCCCCTTCTCCATTTGCGGAGCTTTTAATTCCAGTGGTCCCTCCCAGGTATCCACCGCCTCCTCCACCAGTTCTACAACCGCCGCCACCCCCCCCGAAACCACCATCGCCGAACCCAAGAGAATTATTACGTTCGTGGCAGCCTTTGCCACCCAGTCCTCCCTTCATCAATGGTTTACCAACTGCCAGAGATCCTATGTCATTCGTTGATGAGCTATTCCAACCCCCGCCAGCTCCACCTGCTTTTTCGGTCGGGGCGAACCCAAAGATTTGAATCGTTTCGGTGGAAGGAGGGTGGCCATGCTGGATACCATCGTCTGTGAATTTTCCAAATCCTAGACCACCACCACCCGCTGCTATTAAAATGGGTTGCAGCTCACCAGAGGATTTGATAGTAAAGATGAATGTTCCTCCACCGCCACCACCACCGCCGTGGGTCAATTTTATTTTTTTAACTTCCCGAATGAACGAGCTCATCCCTGTGGAAGGGGGTTCATTGCCGTCGGTGGGAGATGTGCAGGGATTCTGCTTTCCGAGACTCTTGGTACATGCATCAGCCCCCGGCTGGCCCACGAGAAAGTAGAGGGTTTGACCTTTCTCTAATTCCATTACGCCACGGGCCAGAGCTCCTAGGGTGCTTCCCATTCCACCTGAGCCACGGCCACCACGGGCACCCGCAGCAATTAGGGTGTAGTAACCACCACGTGGTACTGTCCACTTCTGGAGACCTGGAGGTGAAAATATTGTTGGTTATTTAGGAAGAAGAATACACGTTGTATAACTATTCTGGAGAATTAAATGAAGGATTCAAAGGAGATGATAGATTTTTTTTTAACGATTTTGGGTATATTGTGTGCATTTAGCTCACAGAAGATATTGCTGCACTCTAGTTGAGCTATTAATTGCCCGAAAAAATCTTGGAACGTTTTAAAATTGCAATCTAAAATTCTAGTGTTTTCTACAATTTTTCAAGATATTTCAGACAAGTCTATACCCCTTCCTGAAGTGTGAGCGAATGACTAGGAATTATCGAAGACTGATCTTTAGATTTACCTCCTAACTATTGAAAAATTGAACCTTTGTTAATTTCTCTCTAGAAAAGATGAGAGGGCAATGGGAATAATTATTAATGATAATTCGGAAATAATTCAGGAGGAGTCACTGCGACCATATCAAAGTTATGTTTAATCCAGTTATCTTTATAATATATTGTGAATAAAGGGCATTGTCGAAAATCTGCGAAATTACGTCACTATCGACGGTCAATATTGCTTTGCATCAGAGTTCTCAGTATAAAAACAGAAATAAATCAGAAACTAGATGTGCACGTATATGTAGTGGTTTTGGTTACAATTCTCGCCTAGTAACCCAAATTGAATATCGAAGTAATAAGAGGAGATGTAACGTACGCACACTATCTCTCGGAATTATATGATCAGATACAGACAGCCTATTGTCGAATGAGAAATGGTCGTGCGGGTCGTATACGACCTGTATAACGCTTATAAACCGCATGGGTAAGAATGAACGATGCCGTGTCAGGAATAGGCTCCCTCGCCCGATACTACTATCCTTTTCAAAAGTGTAGTCCGTAAAATTTATAGGCTTCTATCTTCACGGAAAAAAATCGCACGACTATGGAGCCAATTTCATTCGGAACGTTGAATATTACTTTACTTCAATAAGAAGTTCCGTTTTTTAAATTCAATAGTTTCTGCACTATTATGATAAGAACATGAAAAAAATCATGTTTTTCATGTGCCGTGAAAATTAATGAACTTTCACCGAGCCCCAGAAACCCAATTTTTTTTAAATCATCCCAATTTTTTATATATCAGCCCACTTGCTCAAGAATGGAATTGTTAAACAAAAATTCGATTTTTTGAACAATTTTTGGATTTTGAAATGAAAATATCTCATGCGGCTATCTCCAATAAAAAAAACCACTCGGAATAAGAAAAACTGCAATTCACAGACAATGGAATATTTGATACTTTTGTATAATATTCATAACAAT
This sequence comes from Diachasma alloeum, assembly GCF_001412515.2. Classification (NCBI taxonomy): domain Eukaryota; kingdom Metazoa; phylum Arthropoda; class Insecta; order Hymenoptera; family Braconidae; genus Diachasma; species Diachasma alloeum. Next base: position 247,709 of record NW_021680461.1, on the reverse strand, counting down.
AGACCCGCTGAAAAATTCATAAAAAGTGTTGAAATTTTCCGGAAAAAGATATTGTTACGCTAGCCGCATTTCTTCACCATTTTACGTCAGTGTTTCCTCTTGGATCCAGAAAATCCTTTCTATATATGCAATTTGCTACCTTCTCCAGAGCCGGCTACGGCAACCCTGGGCCTTGAGCAAAATATTCATAACTTATTGATTTTGGGAAAAATTTAAAACGAGTATTGACATAACTTATTGGTTTTTCTATTTGACTCGTAGAAAATGTTGTATTTCCGAAAAATACATTTCCATAGCCGGATGGTCGCCCCACCGACCCCAAAATTTACTCAAAGGCAGGCCACTCATCCCCGAAAGGCGTAGAAGAGTACACTTGTGGCAGCAATTTCGAGGGTCCGAAAGGTAACCCTCTACTAACATTATAATAACGTGCGGTCAGTGAAAAAATGGAAATTTCAAGAATTTTTATAAAACATTTGAAATATTTCTTGCAGTAAATCATAATCGAAATGTATTCAGATTTCAATTGTCTATTCGCAGGTATTTTGTTCATTCCAATTGACCCAGATAGCCAAAATCTGGCCTGCTGCCTTGCCACTGTCGACAGAAATTGCTGACCCACTGTCCTGCCACTGTCAACAGTAACTAAGTAGAACGGTCGACAGTACATCGACAGTAATAAGAGGATTAATTTGGAGGGTCGGGTTTTTATGGGGCCCCATTAGACCTCTCTTACGAGCCAGACTCGATGACTCGGAAGGGGTGGTAGACCCTATTTTGAGAGATTCACGGCAAATGACTCTACCGTGAATTTCGATGGACCAGTAGATGGCAGTAGGTTTATTTGATTTTCCTCGATTGACGTGATCCGGAAGGCAGATCGCGAGCAGGAGAAATGAAATTCAATCCTAAATGTTTTTGTTTTGTATTTTAATCCTCTATAAGTTGGTCTACATCATGGTCTTATTCTATTTTTTAGGGTTTCTATCAGAATTAGGAAAAAGCCTCCATTGACGAAAAAGTTCCCCTTCTTGTCAAGACAGATTATTTTTTATTGAGTCAATACTCAAATAATTGAATGATTTTCGAATAATAAATGATCAATCATGCCGTATTTTCAAAAATTGAGAGATAATGTTCTCTATCGATTTAATCAATAGACTTCTGTCGCATATCCATTTATTTCCTTGGCCGATTCTATTGGCAATCCCTCGGCTTTCCTTGCATGGTTTTTTGAAACATAAATGTTCAATAAGTTTCAATTTTTCTATCAAATTTAGTCGATTGAGATATAATCCATGGAAATTCATGGGCATAAACTTTCTTGCATTTTTCTTTCCGTATTAAAAGTTTTTTAATAAAACCCTCGAAAATTCATGCTAAGAAATTTCTATTGGAACAATCCTAACAGGATGAATTTTATAGAAAAACAAAATCTATCGTTTTCCCTATGAAATGTTTTCATTTGCACATTTCAATTGAAAAAAGGCCCATCAAAGCTGCGAATTTTTTTTTAGCGAATCCGTGAAAATAAATTCAATTATTCGATAGAAGTCATATAGAAATCTAATGGATTTCCCTAGCGGATGTGTTCGATTTTTCTATAATTTTGCTCCATAAATGCGCATAACAGTAATAATGATTAGTAAGTTACGAATAATATTAATATCATTATTGATTTTAATGGAATTGTAACATTTTTGCAATGAGAGAATGAGTAATATTAGATTATTTTTGCCTATTTTAAAATTGTGTGTGCATAAATTCCACTATGGTGTCCGATAGCATTTGAAAATAACGTCGCTCAAATCTACATACTGTAATTCCAGGTTGACCTCTGAACATTTGAAACTCCCAAATTGGGTGGATTTGCGAATCCTTCTACCCAGACCTTCAGCAAATCCAGTGAAAAAGATAAAGATTGACGTTCAGGTTCCTTAGACGCCAGGATACGTAGCGCGATATGGTACATCAAATAATGATCAAAAGTATTTTTTTCATAAACCCCGTAGTTTATCACAGGTCCAATATATAAAATTAATTGGCGTAATTCTGTGGCTTTCATACGATGGTATTGTGTAATATCAGTGGGTCGTCTTAAGAATTCCCGGGGTGTATACTCACTTATAAGGCGCATTCGCTTATTTATTATATCGATGCGTGTATTGTCAAGCCTAACGTAAGCCTCGAAGCGTCGATTGAAGGTGACTGTTGCCTTTATCTGGCGCTTGACTGATTCCAACAAAGACAAGTGCATCCACTCAAAAGGTACTTGCGATACCAACCCAATTCCTAGTTTTGTCAGAAAACTTGGACCATGATCATCTTTCATCTATCATCTTTCATCTATCATAGCAGCATAATCGGCATCTGTTCGTAGAGTCCCGGCTCTTTTACATTTCGAAGAATTGTTATGGGCAGTGTGCCCTACGTGGTTCNATCCACTCAAAAGGTACTTGCGATACCAACCCAATTCCTAGTTTTGTCAGAAAACTTGGACCATGATCATCTTTCATCTATCATCTTTCATCTATCATAGCAGCATAATCGGCATCTGTTCGTAGAGTCCCGGCTCTTTTACATTTCGAAGAATTGTTATGGGCAGTGTGCCCTACGTGGTTCAGAAGAACAGCTCTAGCTGGTGCATCAGCAATTATACATCGGATAGACAACTTTATGGTTTTGATACCGACTTAAATTCCTCCTTCTTCTTTAATTTTTTTCCACTCGACAACGAAATCAGCAAAAAAATATCGCGCAGACGCCGGTTTTTTCGTTCCACAGTAAATTCCAACAATAATGGGCGTGGATTTTTCTATGTTCGCAACTCGTATCTGGAGAGGCCACATATTAATGGTACCCTGATGGTCCATATTCGCACCATCCGTGCTAATATCTATATCAAGATTGTCTGGTATGGGACAAGCAATACGGGTTAGATAATCCTTCAACTGTGTGGCGATTCCAAGATGTAAATATTCTCCTGGAAATACTGTACGAAGGTGAAGCTTTTTCCGTGGAGACTGAGCCAATGTCCGGTGATTCGCAGGTAGATCTTGAAAGCATCGATGAGTCCGCAACAGTTTGAGTATTGCCGTTCCTTTCGATTGTTCTAACTTCAAATGAATGAAGAGATTCATCAGCTTCTCACGAAATATCAGTTCCTCGTCGTCTGAAAAAGAATATTCATCCCAATGTTCTTCATCACTGTCTGAATAATACCAATTATCATCATCACTATCCTCACTATCACTATAATACCGTCTTTCGAGTGATGGCCTTTTGGCGCGATTCTCCGGAGTCGATGCCATGGAGATGTACAGATCACTTCGATGGAAAAGCGGAACAATGCAAATGCGTGCAGTTTACGCTGACATTACGCTGACTTTACGCTGACACAAAAAACAATAAAATTAAAAAGCCGTCCAAGAGACCTTTTTCACAAATCGTGAGCAAACCGTCAAACTTTTAAATTTTTGATCAATAGGTTTTTTTCAGTTTTGAATTATTTGTCCATTTTCTGAAGTTTGTTCTTCTTTGCTCGATGACGGCCTGAGTTAGGCATTTTAATTACTTTATAAATTCTATTGAAAAAAAAAGTACTAGCTATTGGCCAGATACATCTTTATTACTAGTCAATAACTGCCGATTTTAAGATAACGTATTTGATAAGTTATTGTTTTAGAAATAAAAAAAAAGAGAGAGGACGGAAACGATCTATATGGTAACTGTCTCCAGATAGCCAAAATCCGTACTTCTGCCGTGCCACTGTCGACAGGGACCAATGGAGCCTCTGCCCTTAGTCCAGTCAAACTAGCTCTGAAAATGTCGTTTACATCGCAATTAACCAACGGGCACCAAATTACACCAATCGATAGCTAAAAGTGTAATTATTAATGTTTTAAAAAGTATATGCTCAAATTTGCCGGGGTGACTCACAATTTGTTATAAACAATTGGGAATTGCCGACAGGCTGTCTTCAATCCTAGATATCTTTAGTTAACCTCATCAGATGGGAAGAAAAAATATTTCTTTGTAGCTGAGGAAATGTCCTATCGGGGGGAGTTAGGAACTTATAGCCCAAAATGTACCGTTAATTTATTATAAATTATAACAGCAATATCGGAGCAGTCGGCGCAAGGCGTCAGCTGTTACCCTCCCTGCGACAGTGCCATGAGTCGCGTGATTGGCGCCATGCGCAACTTNATCAGTTCCTCGTCGTCTGAAAAAGAATATTCATCCCAATGTTCTTCATCACTGTCTGAATAATACCAATTATCATCATCACTATCCTCACTATCACTATAATACCGTCTTTCGAGTGATGGCCTTTTGGCGCGATTCTCCGGAGTCGATGCCATGGAGATGTACAGATCACTTCGATGGAAAAGCGGAACAATGCAAATGCGTGCAGTTTACGCTGACATTACGCTGACTTTACGCTGACACAAAAAACAATAAAATTAAAAAGCCGTCCAAGAGACCTTTTTCACAAATCGTGAGCAAACCGTCAAACTTTTAAATTTTTGATCAATAGGTTTTTTTCAGTTTTGAATTATTTGTCCATTTTCTGAAGTTTGTTCTTCTTTGCTCGATGACGGCCTGAGTTAGGCATTTTAATTACTTTATAAATTCTATTGAAAAAAAAAGTACTAGCTATTGGCCAGATACATCTTTATTACTAGTCAATAACTGCCGATTTTAAGATAACGTATTTGATAAGTTATTGTTTTAGAAATAAAAAAAAAGAGAGAGGACGGAAACGATCTATATGGTAACTGTCTCCAGATAGCCAAAATCCGTACTTCTGCCGTGCCACTGTCGACAGGGACCAATGGAGCCTCTGCCCTTAGTCCAGTCAAACTAGCTCTGAAAATGTCGTTTACATCGCAATTAACCAACGGGCACCAAATTACACCAATCGATAGCTAAAAGTGTAATTATTAATGTTTTAAAAAGTATATGCTCAAATTTGCCGGGGTGACTCACAATTTGTTATAAACAATTGGGAATTGCCGACAGGCTGTCTTCAATCCTAGATATCTTTAGTTAACCTCATCAGATGGGAAGAAAAAATATTTCTTTGTAGCTGAGGAAATGTCCTATCGGGGGGAGTTAGGAACTTATAGCCCAAAATGTACCGTTAATTTATTATAAATTATAACAGCAATATCGGAGCAGTCGGCGCAACGCGTCAGCTGTTACCCTCCCTGCGACAGTGCCATGAGTCGCGTGATTGGCGCCATGCGCAACTTATTCAAACCTCCTGCTGCGCTCAACGCAATAACCCTCAGCTGGATTTTTGATGAGTATCTCTGAATCTGTGGCTAGTAGTCAAATTTTCATTATAAACTTTTTTGTAGATCTTTATTTACACTATAAAAATGGTGTGTTTGAAACGTAGTTAAAATTCGGTACATCAACGGTTGACCACAGATCGGCCACTTACGAAAATCTTCGGGAAACCTCGGGTCAACGGTCAGGCCTAGTCAATCACCGAATCTCAGCGTTAGTTAGTCTCAGATCATTGTACAGAGCAGTATCGCACCTTAGGAGCTCTTAGTAGCTACTAGCCTTACCTTCGAACGGCGTCAGTACATCACTCGTTCGAAGCAGTTATTTATAAGTACATCTACTCAGTTTATTTCTCAGAATATTCACCGTTTTGTTTTGTATATTCAGTAAAGTCACCAGTGTTAAATTCGGTTATTCAGTTAGATCAGCTATGTATTTTGACAGTAATTAGTGACAGTTTTGTGTAATTCAATGACGCTAAGGTGGTTCGAATCCACCAAATAAATTAGCATTTTATATAATCAGTGACTCAACGTTATTTTCGGCATTTCCACTACCCTTTTCCCAATCCACCCTAACAATCCAGAACATTCTCCAAACATGGTCTTAGCAAAAATTTTGCTATTCTCCAACGTTTTCGAGATATTCAATGAAAAATAGTTAAAATAAAATTGAAAAATTCGCTACTAAATTGTCGGCGGACAATTTCACTTATTATTGTTCAAGGTCCCTTTTTTTATATCTGAAATTTTACTAATTTTATAATTCCTCTGATGCAAATTGACAAGTCCAGGGAAACAATTTCCTATTTTTTGTTTTGTACCTTCAAAATTTTAATTTTGATGACAGTTTTCATATGGTTTTTATAGATCTCATATAGAGATTTAATTTAATCTGGAGATTAAATAAATCTGACGATTTAAATAGCTAACTCGGCTTGGTGCAACCGGCCCAGAATATACAATATTATAATATATTAAATAGATTATAATATTGTAATAGAGAAATAATTTTTTTTTCTAAATAAAAATTAGAAAATTGGAATTAAAAAAGTTGGAACTAAAAAAAATTAATTTCATTCATTTTTAATTTTCGATTAGAAAATAATCATTCATGTTATAAATAAGTGATTATATATGATATTANGAAAAAATATTTCTTTGTAGCTGAGGAAATGTCCTATCGGGGGGAGTTAGGAACTTATAGCCCAAAATGTACCGTTAATTTATTATAAATTATAACAGCAATATCGGAGCAGTCGGCGCAACGCGTCAGCTGTTACCCTCCCTGCGACAGTGCCATGAGTCGCGTGATTGGCGCCATGCGCAACTTATTCAAACCTCCTGCTGCGCTCAACGCAATAACCCTCAGCTGGATTTTTGATGAGTATCTCTGAATCTGTGGCTAGTAGTCAAATTTTCATTATAAACTTTTTTGTAGATCTTTATTTGCTCTATAAAAATGGTGTGTTTGAAACGTAGTTAAAATTCGGTACATCAACGGTTGACCACAGATCGGCCACTTACGAAAATCTTCGGGAAACCTCGGGTCAACGGTCAGGCCTAGTCAATCACCGAATCTCAGCGTTAGTTAGTCTCAGATCATTGTACAGAGCAGTATCGCACCTTAGGAGCTCTTAGTAGCTACTAGCCTTACCTTCGAACGGCGTCAGTACATCACTCGTTCGAAGCAGTTATTTATAAGTACATCTACTCAGTTTATTTCTCAGAATATTCACCGTTTTGTTTTGTATATTCAGTAAAGTCACCAGTGTTAAATTCGGTTATTCAGTTAGATCAGCTATGTATTTTGACAGTAATTAGTGACAGTTTTGTGTAATTCAATGACGCTAAGGTGGTTCGAATCCACCAAATAAATTAGCATTTTATATAATCAGTGACTCAACGTTATTTTCGGCATTTCCACTACCCTTTTCCCAATCCACCCTAACAATCCAGAACATTCTCCAAACATGGTCTTAGCAAAAATTTTGCTATTCTCCAACGTTTTCGAGATATTCAATGAAAAATAGTTAAAATAAAATTGAAAAATTCGCTACTAAATTGTCGGCGGACAATTTCACTTATTATTGTTCAAGGTCCCTTTTTTTATATCTGAAATTTTACTAATTTTATAATTCCTCTGATGCAAATTGACAAGTCCAGGGAAACAATTTCCTATTTTTTGTTTTGTACCTTCAAAATTTTAATTTTGATGACAGTTTTCATATGGTTTTTATAGATCTCATATAGAGATTTAATTTAATCTGGAGATTAAATAAATCTGACGATTTAAATAGCTAACTCGGCTTGGTGCAACCGGCCCAGAATATACAATATTATAATATATTAAATAGATTATAATATTGTAATAGAGAAATAATTTTTTTTTCTAAATAAAAATTAGAAAATTGGAATTAAAAAAGTTGGAACTAAAAAAAATTAATTTCATTCATTTTTAATTTTCGATTAGAAAATAATCATTCATGTTATAAATAAGTGATTATATATGATATTATGATACATAAATATTATTTTCTTCTAATTAAAATTATTCTAGGTTTTTTAAAAAATTTAATGATTCTTCGCTAGTTTCAATTTTTGTAATTTTAGGACATTTTCTCTGCTACAAAGAAATATTTTTTTTTTCCCATCTGATGAGGTTAACTAAAGATATCTAGGATTGAAGACAGGCTGTCGGCAATTCCCAATTGTTTATAACAAATTGTGAATCACCCCGGCAAATTTGAGCATATACTTTTTAAAACATTAATAATTACACTTTTAGCTATCGATTGGTGTAATTTGGTGCCCTTTGGTTAATTTTGATGTAAAAAATCTAATTTGACTGGACTACCTGTCCCTGTCGATAGTAATAGCATCGGAAGATCGACAGGATATCGACAGTGGTAATAGGATTAATTTAGAGGGTCGGGGGTTTATGGGGGCTCAATACATCGCTATTAGGACCTCGGATGAGTATAGCCGTCGCCAAGACCGAAGTAACATCGGGTTTTAGCCGAAGGCTCCCTCCCACCGCCCACCGGGGCACAAAATGTATTACTCCACGCGCGCTAAGAATGAGTGCAATTTTTAAAGCAGTCTCAATATTTTACCGATATGTAGTGCAAAGGGGATCACAAGAAACAATTGAAAAACAAAATATTGTAATTAATGGATTCAGTAATCTTCGAATCATTGAATTGGGCCACATATTATTTATAATTCCTTTTTAAAGAATCAATTAATAAAGGAATGGATGCAATAGTTAAATTCCATTCTATCTTTTCATTATACTTATTAATTTTATCAATTCATGGACATTCCGCAATCATTTTCCGAGCCAAAACGAAAAATGACTGAAATAAAAATGATCCTGTTTGAATTGCGATAAGGAATAGTCCATACGCCAGGGCCATTTTTGTGTCCGTTGACTGTTGCAGGGAAAGCATGCGCCATTCATCTGTTTAGAATAATTTAATTGTGTAAAACGCTCTCTCGCCAAGACGGTTAGAGATAGGAAAAAATGTTTTGGGCAAACGATGTTCGTCATAACAAAAGGGACATTTCTTGTTATATGACTTCAATTTCTAATTACTATAGTTACGGAGTTATTATGGATAGGAGCAATTCAGGCGGCATGCTATCACGTTCGTGTGATGGGGCCACGCTTTCGGGTGGATTATGAAGGATGGGTTAGAGATAGAAAAAAATTGATCTGATAGAGAATTTCCATCATAAAAAAATACATCAACTCACTTATAAGACTGTTTGCTCTATCTCCAACGGTTACCGAGATATACACGTCTGCGAGCAAGACGGCAGGGCAAATGAGTCTCCTGTTTCACATTTAATCGTAATTATCTCGTAAACTACTGGCGATAGACACCAACGTCTAATAATCAAGTAAATGTATTCCAAAATGAAAAACATTTTTTATTCCAAACTTTTTTTCTATTTGCATTAGTTTGAGAGATATTTTCAGCCAACTTCAGACTCTGTACTATACGCTGGCAATATGCCCTCAAGTGAACAACGTTGATATTTACTAATTTGGCGGCGTAAAACACGAATATGTTAGTAGCTTTTTCCTCTGAGTTGCCCTCACTATTTTTATTAACAATTTAATTGTTTAAATCATAATAAAATAAATCTAAACCTTTGTTTCAACAACGTTTCGTAACCTTTATAGATTTTTTCCTATTACGATTTAAACAATCGTCTATGAATATGAATATATATTATTATAAAAATCGATTGGAATAGAATATGAATGACCATGATTACTTTCTCGAGTTATTATCAATTATCATAGAATTCATTACATTAATTCATGACGTCCATCTCGTAACATCATCGATAAATGTCTTCTCAATGAGTCAAGTTGGTTTAAAATAACAAATGTTATATTTTACACATTCGTGAAATGATTCGACAAAAACACGAACAAAACATATGAACGGAAAATATCGAATGAAGCTAAATTAATCTAATTCCACGGAAAGAGAAGAGCCGCGGAGAATAACATAAAATAAATTAATATAATCTAATCTTGCGTTGCCCGCCACAGAATTACGGGTATCTCTGTCTCGCTCAGGCACTTATACCTAGTGCCGTCTCCATTGCTCCTATAGCAAGCGCGTTTATCTCGATCTTGCCACTAGGAGGTGGATCACGTGCGTGTTGGTTGCCCAAACCACGCTGGAAAATTCCTTTATTTAAAACAAGTGTCCGGGTTCCGGGATATAGTAATTGCCTCTTCACTCGGCTCACCGACCTATCAAAAAATAATAGTCGAGTTCCATTATTTTTGGAAAATATGTTCATATCTTTTGGACATAATGGAAGGACTAAAGTATATTTCTTATGAAAAAAATCCCTTTTCCCCCAATTAGTTTTACTCACCCGCCTGATATAATTTTTTCCGTTGTCCTTACAACATGACAGCGGCAATGAATATTCCAGGTGATGGATTGCTGGGTGGCAGATCATTGCCTTCTGGAAGAGGTCAATACGGTGTTCTATAGCACTTGGCTATTATTTTATCCAAATCGACATAATGTATTTCGAGGCTCAGGTCCATGCACTTGAAACTGCCCAAATCCGTCGATGAAAATCCAACATTAAATCAAGACTCTATTTTTTTGAATTTTTGGACGCCCAGCTTGTATGTTTTATCCGATCTGGCGAAAATATTTACAACAAGACACACACCTTCGTTCTCCACAATGCAGCAGTTGTCACGCTGATTTGTACCGAGGGTAAAATTTTCAGTTTTTATCAAATTGTATTGCACATATGCACAGTTACCCTCGTCTATATCATTGGGCATTGGTGGGCCATTGGTATGGGGTTGTGACGGCTTTACTGATGTCGAATAGTGTATCTGACTTTTCCTATTCGCTCTCTCCTGAATTCGGCGAGCAAAGTGTTGCAATGGTTTCCGAAATTTTCGTAACAGTGATCTTATATATTGCATATTATTTTCATATGGAAAAGCGGAAAATGAATCCAAATGGCCGAATTTTTCCACATCGTCTACCAAGTGCCGATGACCATCAACATTATATGTTACAAACCTTTCCCCGTATAATGCGATGCATCCTTTTTTCCACTCTTCTATCAGTCTCCTTGCGATGTTTAAATCATCACGTGAAGGATTTGAAGATGCCAAACATCGCAATGCAGCGTGGTACATTAAATAATGTTCGTAGGTATTCTGTTTGTACACTCCATGATTTATCACTGGTCCAATATATAAAACTAGCTGACGTAGTTCTGTGGCATTCATCGCATGATATCGCCTAATATCAATAGGCCTTCTGGAAAATTGATGGGGTGTATACTTACTTGTCACGCACATCCGACTATTTATTATATCGATGCACGTGTCGACAAGCCTCACATAAGCGTTGAATCGTTTTTGATAGGTCACCGTTGCTTTTCTCATACGCTTGTATGATCCTAATAGAGACAAATGCATCCACTCGAAAGGTACTTGGGACACCATTCCAATGCCTAAATCTGCCAGAAAACTTGGCCCATGGTGATGACTTTCATCTACCATGGCAGCATAATCTGCATCCGTTTGCGGCGTACCGTCCCTGGTACACTTTGAACAGTTGTTCTGGCCAATGTTTCCTATATGGCAAAGGAAAAAAGCTCTAGCTGGTGCATCAGCAATAACACACCGGATAAACATCTTTATCTTTCTGTCTCCGATTCCCCCTTCCCCTTGAATTTTTTTCCACTCAGAAGTAAAGTCAGAAAAGAAATCTCTTGAGCACGCTGGTTTCTTCAATCCACGGTAGATTCCCACAATAATCGGAGTCGATCTTCTCATATTCACAATATTCATTTGGATAGGCCACATATTAATTGTACTTTGATGATCCATATTAGCCCCATCGGTGCTAATATCTACAATCAATTCGTCGGGTACAGGGTTAGGAATCCGGCTCAAATAATTATTCAATTAAGCGACGATTCCCAGATGTAAATATTCTCCAGGTATTACAGTACGAAGTTGGAACTTTTCCCGTGGAGTCTTAACCAATGTCCGGTGATCAGCAGGCAAATTTTTAAAACATTGATGGGTCCGTAGTAGCTTGAGTATTGCTGTTCCCTTTGACTGTTCAATATTCAAATCAATGAAAAGATTCATCAGCTTCTCACGGAATGTTAAATCTTCATCGTCTGGATAAGACAGTTCATCCTCGCACTCGTCATCACTATTTGAGCTACAATAACAATTTTCATTATCACTATCGTCACTTTCATTATAGTAACGCATTCCCGGTTTTAGAGCACGATTTCTCTGAGATGATGCCATAGCAGGTGCTTAAAGTACGCCTAAAAAATAATAAAATGATCGAAATATGCACACAGATCGCGCCGGGGAGAAACCGAACAGAAGTACATGCGCTAGAGTTTATTCTAGATTGAGCGTTTCAACTGGCTTGTTCGTGAGGTGACTTCTTACTTATACCTGAGGTTATCCTAGGACTCTGTAATTGGCTGGGACTTGGTAGTGATTTCAAGTTGCCCATTTTTGGAAAATCTTCCTAATTAAATTGACCATGTGGTATATCTTCCTAGAATTTTCTCAAACAGACGTTACACTAGATAATAATATTCTTAAAAGAGTTGAATCTCGCCTTGTTAGGGTTTTCCATTTCCACATGGCAGCATCGATTTGTTCTTGCTCTCATAGCTTACCAATGAATCGTAATGTTTCATTGATGAAAGAAGAGCGTGAGCAATGCATCATGGTACTATATGTACTTGAGTTGATTCACATCTGTAGTAGGTCTGCTTCTGAACTAATCTTGATTGTTATTGATGATTATTTAACCAGCAACATTGACGACCAAGGAGAATGACAAATGAAAGTAGAGAATTTGAATATCTGCTAATTGGGATGGCCACTTGCAACATTTCTCGCAAGGAAGGTCGTCAGAAATAAATGAAAGGTATTCCCCACTTGACGATAATGGGAAGGAGGTGTTGTAAAACAATAGAAAAGTCTCCCAAAAGCCCCCCGCTGCCAGGTTTTCCTATTCTTCCCCCTGAACCGCCACAACTTTTGCCACATGGGTCAATTCGTGCCTAGTTCGGGAGACGTGGCAACGGCGTTACTAGGTGTGAAAGACCAGAGTCACCCGACAAGACGAACATAGTTGAAACAAGGAGAATAGATAGCAACGTTGCCACGATGAGGGCTCTTCCTTTTGTAGAATTTGTTTTTTTTTTTTAAATTATTCTCGCGAAATTTCGAAACCCTATACCCCTGCACTGAGTTCTTGAATCTAGATGCATCATAATTGGTTATTTTCATTACTTATATCACTATATTGTCAACATTTTGACCTCTTACTCTAACTCGCGTAAGTTTGTCAAGGAATAATTAATCGACAAAAAAGTTTCCATTTATCGTCTCTCCTATACAAGCAAATGAAATTTTTTATGGTAATACCACGAAGGCTGCAAAATTATCTGGTATTTTCCAATTATTCCACTGGGTAGCAACGAGAGGGAGAAGTTTTGCAGATAGAAATCACGAGCACGCAGCTCCCAAAAATTGGAAAATGGTGGAAAAAAGATTGGTCTTACCAAAAATTCATATTTGACGTTTCAGTAGAGTGTGCGAATTTTTCCAATTTTTTTTTCAATGTTTAGATACTTCGTTCGAATTTGACAACTAAACAGGACTTTCTGGCGCTCGCACAGAAATGCTGTTTTTACGTTGAAATTTTGAGCATGCTTGGTGCTTAAACTATTAAAGGTAGAACAATGTCGTCGCGGACTTTTTCATAGGAAATTTCTTTCTCTATAAATTAAGTGCTATACATTATTATGCTATTTGCAACCATTTTGTCAGCGTAAGGCGAAAAAGGCCACGCGGTTCCTTTTTTTTGCAGTTTTCAATTTTTTTAAACAATTTTCCGTTAACATAGGTTCCTGAAAACTAAAATTACTATTATTAATATTATTTGCCATCGAGTCGTTTTTTTTCATTAAGATTGGACCATTATAGATTTCAAAGTTGTATCTTGACTGCACTAAGAGGGATTTCTAATACTTGCGATGAAGAGGTTTTGCATGGATGTCTCGGAGGTATGGTTGCTGCTTAATAATGAAAGTTGGAAAAAGGTGACAGCAGTTTTTTTTGTAAGAAATACAATATTTTGCGAATGGAATCTGATGGATTTTCATGCTATATATAACGACAGTTTTAACCCGTCAGTAGGCGCACTATCCTCCCAATATTCTCTACTCTCACCGTGAGAGAAACTCTCGCTCATAAGGCACACACTAGTAAGACAGAAACAGATGAAAACTCCTGAAATCGCCCGTCTCTGTCGCACCAGTCTCGAATGGCCCGAATCAGCCGACCGCCTTTGATAAAATATTTTATATTTTATTGTTGATGAATGTTGGAGGGCTCTAATCGACTTCCGAAGGAAGAGGGATAGGTACTTAAGACATTTAAAAAATTTCATTTGAATATTTGCATTTTTTCGGTATGTTTCGTATAAGGGGAAAAATATCGTGAGAGAAACTCGAGGAGAAACCCCCGCAGCGCGAGCACTGATGGGTGTTAACCCTCTTCCGTAAATAGACGTCCACACCACTCTTATGCTCTAACGTATGTTTGCCTTACCCCCACTATGTTATATGAAGTGCCCCTCAATTAGACCTTGATGAAAAAGTGTCATTTTTTTCCATCGATTCCTCTCGAAGAAAAACACATTATCATTGATATGATTCTCCCTCGGCTGCATATTCATTCGTTCAGATTCTACCGTAATCGAGTATGGAATCATATTCTTACTGAACTAATGTACATAGGGTAGAGTACGAAATTCGACATTTCAACCTGGACTACCTGCGCTACTTAGATTACATTGAGGCCCTCCTTAGGCGTCGTACTATTAACCGTTAGGTTACAAGATTTTAATGAAATTGTAAATAATTTAGCGACAACTGAAGGGAAACTTTTGTTACTCAGATGAGTGCTGTAGTGACGATGGCAAGAATTTATGGAAAATTAAAATTTCTCAGGAATGTGCACCTGCACACGTACTATTGACCCGTGGCTTGAAATATTGCACACGAATTTGTGGGCAATTGATTGAGAAAGGAAGGGGCTCTTTTGTTTCTCAGGCAAATGCTGTACATACTATGACAGGAATACCTGGGTCATAAAGTTTCTTCCGAACATTAGGAGCCTATCGTTAAATCATAGGTTGTTTAGTCGAATGTCTCGAAATGTGTTTTCTCATTGGTTTGGCGGTGCCTTCAGAAAAAAGTATATAAAGCGACAGTCGAAAATATTCCAACAGTATTTAGACCTCAACGATGAAGAGGACACCGAGATCCACGAAAGCACCAGCAAAGTATGCGGATTACACCATTATATCATCAACCTCAGAGGAGGAAACATCCCAAAGCAATATCGCACCTGAACCGTACAACCCGTTGGGAAATCTGAGGTCAACATCGATTTGCAAAGCTGTGGAGCCTATAGGAGTCAGGAACGAGTCGGTATCTCCTGAAGAACTTTCAGAGAACAGTATGGCCGAGTCATTCCAAGTGAGCCTTGATGATGGTGCAGCATTGGGAGAGAGAGAAATGCACGAGGATCGAGTCAACAACACAGAGGCAATTCCAGTGACGAGTCCTCTCAGAAACATGACCCCAGGGATCGAAACAAGTTGCATCGATATCCAGCGGTTGGATTGCCCTGATTACAATCAGGTGAGAGATCCACCGAGATCGTCTGGGTTTTCCACTGATGGCCCAGTTGCACAGGTGAGGAACACATCGGGAATTCCTGAGTCTCAAGCAATCGTGCAACCGCATACTCTCATGTGGAGACGACCATTGTCTCCGGCACTTCCTTCAACATGCAACAAGGCCGGACAATCGGGAGCAACTGTTGCATCATTATCACCGGGGATGAGACCAATAGTGCAGCTAACCAGCGGAGGAAATATTCCAGCGGTAATACCTCGCAGCAACATGGTCCCAGGAATAGGAATGATCCCTCTTGGTTCACCACCGCAATCGTATTATCACCCCTATAGGTAAGGGCCGCCTCAACCCTCCACCGATGACTTATTCGAGCACCGTTTATTGAATAAAATTAGATCGGCAATAAGCAAGGAGTTCGAACGTTGTGTCACAAAAAATAGGATTAAACAACTGGAGATGGTCCAGAGACCAGACTTTTTGCCGCTTCAGTCAATCGAAGACATCACAATCAATCAACTGACCAGAGAAAAGGAGGAACTCATGATCGACTATTCATCATTTACCTGTGGGGCCGGTGCTGAGGCGACTAAAATTGCTAGGGAAATGTACAAAAAAATTTGGCATCTCAGGATTTGGCGAAGAAGCTGACAATAACCAAAGAAATGTCAAACCAAATACGTTTAAAGGACTCAAAATATTGCTCTATCTTGAGAGCCACTCTAAGGCTACCTCAGGAGAAGCTAAAAAACATGACAGATAATGACCTGAATAAGATTTTGACACAGGCATTGAAAACCATCAAAAATTCCAAAGACTGGGCCACCACTCATGACTGGGCCACCTTGAGATAACAGGCATCACCTTTAATCGGCTGTTTCTACAACCACAACAAAAATTGTAGGATTAGTGGTCAATCGTGGAATGTGTTTTAATTTAAATAGTTTCATAAAAAGCGAATGAGTGCACAAGTGTTATGGAAGAATCGCTTCATGTGTGGGATGTGTCGCCAGTGAAGTGTTCCAGATTCGAACGATAAACCAAATACAGACGATAAGTTAAAAAAATATTATATCTCCAGGATTGAGGCGTGAAGAAAAATGCTCAGATTCGTTGATGGTTAGTTCACACTGTGTCTATGAGAGTGTTCAGTGTTCGCAAAATGCATGATGCATGTGCGCTAGTGGAGTGAGGCTCTAGAGTATGGACAGAGGTCTATGAATGATAGTTGATAGAGAAGTCGGAGAGAAGTATGAGATTTGAAGGAGTGAATTAATAAGCTGAGCCAGTGCGTCTATGGTGTGAAGATGTAGGCATTTAGAGTCGAGATTTTGTATAGCAATGAGGTTTAATCACTTGAATAAAGATTGTAGTTAGAATCAGAATAATGCTTAACCAGTTATTCTAATACTCCCTTACTGGAATTTCCTACATAATTATTATTTCGCTCGAAATGACTACTCACTTTTGTTGTTGCTCAGGTATTCGTTGAAGTACTTCTAAGGAAATGGCTGAATTTTCAAAAATTTTGACGGAGATCTTCAGTCAATCTCAATGAGCTCTGCAGTTGTTCATCAATCGGCTCTTTTCAGAGCCACAACAAATTTCTAACATATGAATTCACTTCAAATTTCCACTTGAAAAAGAATTGATTTCTCTTGGAACTTTTTTTCCATAACGACAGATGATTTTCTTTCAAACAGCACTTATTATATAATAGTCAATGCATCAAATTATGGCATTATATAGTATCTATCCGCACAATAATTGAATTAGAGAGTTCCAGTTGCGCTCATTCTTCTCGTTTTGAACTATACTTTTCGACAAAAAATCGAAAACTTTGGAAATTTGGAGGCCATTTTTCATAGATAGAATTGGCGGATTTGCTCATATGTAAAATTCAATGGCAAACATCTTTCATTGAAACCATTCTCTAACTCAATTGAGTTTGCCGATAAACGCATCGGAGCTTGCCGACACTTCGCACAAGTGTTAACGCGCTGCCCGCTTCGCCCCCACCCCCGATAATTTATCTATCATAGTTGAAGAAAAAAGCTGTAAAACAAAAAATGTGTATGTTTACATGATAAACAATTATTGTTTCAAACTTTTTTCCCTATCTGCAACAGTTTCCGTGATATGATAGTTTACATTATTATATTGCTGTTATAAATAAATAGACTCGACTACAACTCAGAAAAACCGAGAAGGATTCGGATCAAGCACCACCGAAAACTTAAATTCCAATGATGAAATTTCTTTTCCTTCTTTGTTGCGTATACAGAAACTGGACTTGCGTATTAACTACTATCTGTATTTCCACTCTAAAAAGTGGCTTGAAATAACATTTCGGTGGTATCAAATGTTTGTGAATTGTTTCAGACTTTTAAAATGAGACTTAGTGAAAAGGGGTTTAATCCACTCCAAAAAATCACAGAAAATGAAGGGATTACTAGAAAAAAAATCTGAAAAAAAATCGGGGTGCGTTTTTCATCGAGTAGAATGATTATAACAGTTAGGAAAGAAGGCGGCAATGGTCAGAGTTTAAATTGATCCTATGAGATAGAATACCCCATATGCATGTGCAATCGGAACACGAAAGGAAAAACAGGATGATGAGGGAAGAACAATAGTTGAGGAATCCTTTGAAAAAATATCAACACCCCTGCTTCCATTCGTTTACTCAGGCGGCCCGCCTGCAACTGACGCTCTGGTGTACCGACCGCCGGCGACCAGAACGTTGAAATTCGAAAAATTGACCCTACGCCATCTACTGGAAGGTTCTTAGGGCAAAAGGTCATAAAGNTCGTTTACTCAGGCGGCCCGCCCGCAACTGACGCTCTGGTGTACCGACCGCCGGCGACCAGAACGTTGAAATTCGAAAAATTGACCCTACGCCATCTACTGGAAGGTTCTTAGGGCAAAAGGTCATAAAGCAATAGTAGTAAAAGGCTCATGAGGGGCCCAAGGATGGACCCTTTGCCAATTGTTACATCGTAACTCGTTCAAATCTACGCGCGCGCTGAATGCTAGTTTTTATCTAGTTCGCCACGCCACCGCTGCGAATTTTCCCCCTCTCGACTCGCTAGTTTCTCGCGGGGAAGCGCCCAACCGACGCTAACCCAATCTAATCTATTACACCATGTGTAACGGTCAAAACCGACGGTATTCGAGCACTTAAGTTTGTCAATCGATCTTTCGGGTGAAATCAGTGTTATTATTAATTCAAAGTGTCAATCTAACATCCAAAACAGTTACTTCGCAAAATCTGTAAAAATCAATTCAGATTAACGGTGTAGTGAACGGCAACGCCAATCGTATTGGAAGTGGTGCAACGTGCCGCTTCCTCTACATCTTTTTTTGAAGTGGCGAACGGCCACTTCATCTAAAAACGTATGGGAGGTGGTGCAACGGCTACCTCATATCTTCGTAATTTAATTACGAATATCGTCTCGGAATCACACAACGTGTGATTCCATAACCTATCTTTCGCATTATCGACACGCGTGTGTGTATGTACATGTCCATAGCTGCGTCCGACAGTTCACATCGTAGTGTTCTTAGGACAGACATTGCAGTGTGGTAGCGTGTGTGTATGTGTATGTAAAACAAGTGTCATTTGCAGTTGTAATCGATCCATTATATCCTAATCAATAAATCTGGGTTTTTTATGGCGTAATGGCTTTTTCCCATCCAATTCTGTGTTCGAATTATTTAATCCCTTTTTATTTGTGTGTTTGTTTTTTATCGATTATTCGTGATTTTTAATTCGACTATCATACCACCTGGGGTATGATAGCCTGTACGTCATTTTATGGTGCCTCCTGTGAGGTTTGAATTTTAACCTCTAATAAAAACTGCAAGTGACGCGTGTGAAAGAGTGTTCAAAGTGAACAAAAACGTTACTAAAAACAGTTTAAAAAATTAAAAACTATCCAAAACTTCGTCGACGAGTCTTCAAGTCCGACGTCTTATCGTTTCATCGTCATCGTCACTCCCGTTCTAGGAACCTTCACCGCTCAGCTGGTTCAACATCGTGAGACGTGCAAAGATAAGTTCATACATTTATCTATATCTATTTCTTTGCACATTTAATTAACTTCATTCAATTATTTTTAGATATTCATCTTCTTGAATTTTCTTTTTCTTTTTCTCTTGTTTTCTTTTGAGTTGTTACATTGAATCCAGTCATTTGACTATTCTTATATAGTCATTATTTTTTGTTTTTCTCTCTCATTTGATTTCCATTATAGTTATTCATCGGTTGTTTAACCAATTTGATAGATCGTTTCCCTTTTCTCGTTTACGGCCCTAGTTTACGAGATTTTCGCTGATTTATCGAAGTTTATCTAAATCCAACGTGATTTACGTGGATTTAATCGGTTCTTTCATTTGATCGGCAAACTAGTTCATCGAGCCGTTACCCCATCATATCGTAATTTGTCGATATCTTCTGAGTCTCATTTTTTCCATAAAAATCAGTCTCTCTTCAGAGGAGAAAAGACGCGTCGCGTACCTCGAACAGAAATCGAATTTCTTCGATCTCCAGTTGGGGAGGCTAGAGCAATACCTCGAGAGTACACATGTCGATCCCGCAAACGCAAAGATACGTGCGGAGAAAATGTCGACATTGTTCGATACTTCGATGAAGTACTATGAGGAATTAAACTCACTTCAAAGCAGCAATCGCCTGGCAGGGAGTTTTCTAGAGACCGAATCTAGATACTACCAGGCAGCCGGCGCCATTTCCAAACTCCAGCAAAGGGATTCGGTATTCAACTCGACCTTGAATCCGAATAACATCACTCTCACGGAGCGGCAAGAACTGCCAAAGCTCCCTAAAATAAAGATTCCCATGTTCGACGGAAAACAAGAAAATTGGGCGATGTACAAAAATAAGTTCATCGCTCTCATTCATTCCCGGACCGACATTTCTGACGCAGTGAAATGCAGTCAACTTTTTGACTCTCTCACTGGGCCAGCTTTGGCTAAAATCAGCCAATATGATCCCAGTGACCAAGATTATTCGAAAGCTTGGAAATCTCTCCTGGAATTCTACGACCACAAGCGCATTGTGGCCGTAGAACACTTGAATGCTCTTATCGACCTCCCACAGCTCACCTAGGTATCAGCTGATGACCTATTCTCACTTCTGGATAAGACTCGTCAGCACCTTCACATCCTGGAGGGAATCGGTGCTCCACCTGGGGAAAACTTACTCGTTCGCATCATCAAACGTTGTCTTCCCCAGACACTGAGAAGTCGATGGCAAGACAAGCTTAACATGGATGAATTGGCAAAGTTAGACGATCTGTTCAAATTCATCCAGACTGCTATCTTCAAGCAACAAGCTCTTGACTCCGCATCGATGTCCAATCGCAACCCCAACTCAAAGAAAAGGCCAGGAGAAAGTCTCCCTCAATCGGCCAACAAATTCTCAAGGAAGACTCCCCAGACGTTCGTCACGTCTTCCAAATCGGATTCATTCTCTTATAAATCCCCGTCGATGAGCTGCCCCAAATGCAGTAAAGCTCATCGATTGTACATGTGCCCAACCTTCAACGATCTCAGTGTCCAGGATCGTTGGAAGTTTATTAAAAGCATCAAAGCATGCAAAAATTGTCTGTGGGCCCATCCATACCCTTGCAGGAGCGGACAGGTCTGCAAAAGGTGCAAAGGCGAACACCACACACTCCTGCATGAGGAGAAGGATACCATAGCATCTGCCAGCAATCAGCAATGACTAGATCATCAGACATACACATCCGTCGCCTTCCCCTCGGATTCACAGTTGATGACAACGGCGGTTGTCAAGACTGAACACAAGCGAGGCAATTGCGTCGCGGCACGCGCACTGTTAGATTCTTGTTCTACAGTGAATTTAATCACAGAGCGATTCGCGAATACCCTGCAATTGGGTAAAACTCATTGTTCGGTGAACATTGGAGCAATGGACGGTATGTGCACTGTTTCGAACCAATATGTTCAGGTGACTCTTCATTCAAGTTACAATCACTTTGAACAACAATCAAACTTTTTGATTGTTCCCAAGATAGCTGATGTCGTACCTAGTGACGTTTTCCCTCGACATCAGTTCGACATCCCGAAGAATCTTCAACTCGCGGATCCTCAGTTTCATCTGCCAAGATCAATCGATCTTTTGCTAGCCTCCAACACCATGTTGTCAGTTTTGTCCATTGGACAAATCAAATTGTCGCATGGAGATTCTACCATTGTCTTACAGAAGACTCGGTTAGGATGGATCATCGCTGGAGGCTCTGAACTGTTATCGGCCTCAACAACCTCTCCTTGCAACGTCGTCAAATTAGATAAGCTCATCGAGCGTTTCTGGATTATCGAAGACTTCGATCACGAACCCGTTCGATCTCGTGACGAAATTTCTTGTGAACAACACTATGTTACACATACCAAATGAGATGTTACTGGTAGGTACATAGTTCGTCTTCCATTCAGAGATTTAAAATTCAATCTTGGCGAATCTCGTTCGCAAGCGCTCAAACGTTTTTCTTCCTTGGATCGAAAACTTTCATCAAATCCTTCATTGAAATCTGAATACACCAGAGTGATGGAGGAGTACATCTCCCTTGGTCATATGACTCTTTGCGATGAGATTGAAGATGGCTATTACCTTCCTCATCACGCCGTTATCAAGGAGTCCAGTGAAACTACCAAGGTTCGTGTAGTGTTCGATGCCTCGGCTAAAACGTCTACTGGCATCTCGCTTAATGATACTCTTCTGGTCGGCCCCACAATCCAGAATACTATCTTCGAACAAGTCCTCCGTTTTCGCACACATCGGTACGTCATCACAGCGGACATTGAGAAAATGTACCGCCAGATTCTAATTCATCCTGACGACAGACAATTTCAAAGGGTTCTGTGGCCTTACCAAGGCAAACTCAGAACTTTTCAACTCAACACAGTGACGTTTGGTACAGCCGCTGCTCCGTTCTTAGCGATTCGTACCATACAACAACTTGCGCGTGATGAGGCACAGAACTTCCCACGTGCCAGTAAACTTCTACTTCGTGATTTTTATGTTGACGATTTCATCTCCGGAGCAGATTCTCTAGACGAACTTATAACCATTAGAGATGATATGATCGCATTGCTCTCTCGCGGCGGTTTCGTCATCCGCCAATGGTCATCCAATCATCGTTCAGCTTTGGATAAGATTGATAAAAGGTTCTTTGATTTGGATTGCTTGATCAAAGATGATCCAGTCCAGAAGACTTTGGGTATCATATGGGATGTCCAAGGTGATCTATTGCAGTACACTTTGACTCAGGTTGATCCTAACGTTGTTGCAACCAAACGTAAACTCCTCTCAGAAGTATCAAAGATCTTCGATCCTCTAGGACTCTTAGGACCCGTGACTTTATTCGCCAAAGTCTTAATTCAAAACTGCCCGAAGGCAAAGATTACATGGGATGAGTCTCTTCCTCAAGATATCCACACAAAATGGACGTCGCTGGCACTCCAGTTACCAAAAATTCGTGAAGTCTCGGTTCCTCGACAGATTTTAATCGAAAATCCCTCTCGCATCGAAATCCATGGATTTTGTGACGCCTCCAGTCACGGATATAGAGCTTGTCTGTATCTCAAATCCAGCAATCCTCAAGGTGAGGTTTTGATCAGACTGATATGTAGTAAATCTCGGGTAGCACCGTTGAGCGGAGTTACAATCCCTAGGTTGGAACTCTGCGCAGCGACCATCCTCAAAAAATTATATGTGGAGACTACGGCTCAGTTCGACTTCCCCATCGATCAGGCATACTTATGGTCTGACTCCACCATCGTTCTTTGTTGGCTTAAGAAAGCTCCTCATCTTCTGAGAACTTTCGAATCAAACAGAGTGGCAGATATTCAAACTTTAGGTGATCAAGTTAGTTGGAGACATGTCCGGTCCGAAGACAATCCAGCTGACGCGTTATCTCGAGGACAACTTCCGTCTGAATTTGTCAATAACTCTCTCTGGTCTTCAGGTCCTAGATGGCTAATTCTCGAAGAACCCGGATGGCCGCAATCCATCGTACCCTCCGCAGTTCTAGTGCAAGGACTGAAAAGGAATCTCTGCCTGATCACTACCACTTCATGTGACTCTCTGTATTCTCAGTTCTCTGATTTCGAACGATTTGTAAGAGTCATTGCGTACATCCGGCGATGGAAGTATCCACAAACCCCTCGGAATCATCCACTGACTGTCAAAGAACTTGACGAGGCTGAGCATCAAATCGTCATGATGGTTCAGCGCAAGCGTTTCTCTGTTGAAGTACGAAGGCTCACAATCAATCAATCTTCGACGAACTCAACTCGTTCATCAGCAAAGGGAACCTCGTTTGATCAATTGCATCCCTTCGTAGACGACAAGGGACTGCTTCGTGTGGGCGGTCGGCTCAAGAAGTCCGAACTATCGTACAATCAGAAACACCCAATCTTGTTGCCTAGTAAACATCCGGTTACCGACATGATCATCCGTCGGGCTCATCATTCGAATCTCCATACAGGGATTCAAAGTACTCTCTACGCGATTCGATCCAAATTCTGGATTCTGAACGGTAAGGATCAGATCAGAAGGATTGTTCGTCGTTGTATCGAATGCATTCGTCAGAAACCAACGGTAGTTCATGCTCAGATGGCAGATTTGCCTAGATCTAGAGTGAACGAAGCACCCGCTTTCTCGCAGACAAGTGTTGATTTTTTTGGTTCAATCCTCATCAAAGAGAAGAAAGATCGTAACAGATCGTTTCTCAAGTCTTACGGATGTGTATTTATGTGTATGGTCTCTAAGGCTGTTCACATTGAATTAGCGACTGATCTTTCCTCACAAGGATTTTTGGCAGCCTTTCGCAGGTTCACCGGCCGCAGAGGTGTTCCTGAACAGGTTTACTCCGACAACGGTACAAATTTCGTTGGAGCTAGTAAAGAGCTCAGCGAATTGTACAATCTTCTTTCTAGCCCCGAATTCGCGGAAAGCGTGGGCAAAATTACGCTCTATCTAAACCCATCACATGGCATTTTAATCCACCATTATCTCCCCACTTTGGAGAGATTTGGGAAGCAGCTGTAAAGAGTTTCAAACATCATTTAAAACGCGTTTTAAAGGACCAAAGACTCACTTATGAGCAACTCAATACTTTGCTGATCGAAATTGAAGCGATCTTAAACTCTCAACCGTTGTGCACTCTTTCGGATGATCCCAATGATTCGAGTCGTGATCGCGTCAATTATTTTTCATTAATTTTCATGGTACCTGAAAAAAATGGGTTTTTTCATCTTCTTATCTGTAACGAGATTTTCTCGTTACGTTAAACTGTTTTACCAACACGAAAATCCATGAGTCAAGAATGGATAGAGTGAGGGAAAGGGCAAAGAGCGACATCTAATGCCCGCTGAAGAAGCTGAGCGCAAGAAGAGAGTGACATCGAACGGCGGATAAAGTGAACCGCGCGTGAGGGGAATAGACCAATCAAATAATGCCAAGAGGCGTGGTTTGGGTGAAATCATACTTCTGAATATTATAGAGAGGGTGTCGATATCCTGCCGCCTTATCTAGAAAACCGCCTGGCTGTGTTTGGAGAAAAAGGCCCAACGTACGGGCGTCCCAACTGAGCGATTCTAGAGGCGCTATCGCCTTAAATAAAAAATCAGTAGGAGCAGGACCAACGTCCTTGGCGCGGAGCAAAGGATGGAGGATTAGATTAATATAGACAGTGAGTTGAAAAACTCCGCGCCAAGAACGTTGGTCCTGCTTCTACAGATTTTTTATTTCATGGAGAATTTTTTTAGAATACTTATTCCATTGAGAACTATTTTTCTTATGGAAACCTAATTGTGCACTATCACCATTTATTCAAAATTCCTGACTTGGCTTCCTTTTTTATTTCTATGTATTTTTCAAAAACTTCGACTTCCCAGTAGGAATCAAACAAAATTTTTTCTTGGCCCCGGTTGTTTTAGAAAAACATTTGTTTTGTATTTTTAGGCAGATTTCATTATTTTTTTAAAAATAAGCAAGCACTGTTTTTACATCCGGTGAAATTTGTTCTTTTCAATTCAATTTAACTCATTCATTTTTCATAAAAGAACATTTTTGAATCAACAATTGAAGGGAAATAAATAGCTCTACTCCAGATTTATTGTCTCCACCGAATTTTAATATTTAATATTAATCTATTAATAATTTTCTGACTTGATTTGATTCCTCATTCAATTTTTGCTCTGATGATTCCTGTGTGGATTGTATTTCTTGGAGAAATAAATTGATTTCCTTACAGGAATAGTCGAACAAAATGTTCACAAAGAATTTTGTTTGAAAACATCTGTTTTTGTTTTTTTTTTATTTTAGGGAAATATTGGGTGGAATGGACTCTTCTGCCGTCTTGTTTCAATATTTATAACCGAGGAATAAATTTATCCATTGAGCACAGTCTAAGCTTATTAAAAAGGGGCTGACTGTACTTCAATTTTTTAAAAATTGTATTTCATCAATACTTCAATAAGACATCAACATTTTGAAAAGGGTTCAAAGTGTCCATTTAATCCCACCGTCTCCTACCAATTTTTCCTAAATAATCACAAAATTATTCGCATTTCCACGTCACTTAATTTAGAGAATTTTTTTCCACGAAATGAAAACATTTGCTGTTACACTCGGAGACAAATGAATATTTTCTTTTCGAATTTAACTATTCACGGACATTTAATACTTGATCACACAATATTTTCGACACATCTCACTTTTGTCACATTCCAAACATACACCGATAACCTCACAAACAGTGCATAAACTACCTTTATGTCCGAGGTCCGCATATGAATATATATATGGGGGGTTGAAATTCGAATTTTCGACGAGAGAAAACAAAATAGAATACCGAGTCGATTTTCCGTTTCATTCTAATAAGTGATTTAATGTCCGAGGTCCGCATATGAATATAGACATGACGGGTTGAAATTCGAATTTTCGACAAGAGAAAAAAAAATAGAACACGGAGTCGATTTTCCGTTTCATTCTAATAAGTGATTTAACGTGAAGGAGAACACTTCCCGTGGTTCTCCATAACATTACAACCTACATTCAAATGCACTGGTGGCAACACTTCAACGTTGGATATGGGGCTCAGTTGGACTGGCGCTGCCAACATTACAACTTGATTCTCCGACTTTATAATGTGAATCGCCAGAATGTAAATATCAACCCGTTGCTATGCACATATCTTTTTTACTGTTAATCCAAAAAATACCATAGTTACACGGTTGAAAAGCTCATAGGCGACTTATATAATTTTTTTTTTTTTTTTATGCTTATTTTATATCGCTTCGAGTCTGATGAGACTATATGGCGATTGATCAAGACTTTAAAAATGGTTAGATCTCACCATTCTACCCGGCCAGGAATCGAACCTGGAACCTATCCGTTGTGAGGCAACGGCCTTAACCACTACGCCAGGCCACCGGGCCGACTTATATAATGTAACTAACGGCACGTTCCCGATTTGTTGTCCCGTTTTCATTATACCGAATGTAAATCATTTAGAGATAGTGGAGGGGGACGTTCTGTCGTGTATAGATACGCGGTGTGCTCGGCTTGATGTTGTGCTCAGTCGGTCAAAACTTTTCTTGGCCGATACGCTACCGCGTATCTCGATAAAACATGTTGCAAAGAGGAGGATTATAAAGCTTATCGTATTCGACGATGAATTTCCAGAATTATTTCTACGTTCATCTGGTCACTCAGGAAATCTTTCGACCGCTTGGTTGGAAACCCTCAGAAATAGGTAGAAATCATGAAAAAATCAGGCGATTTCAGAATTCGTAAGGAATGATCGATGAATGTGGAATCGAAAAATGTGTAATAAATCATCGCTCCCGGACTAAATGACAAACAATACTGTTCGATACACGGCAATGAACAACTTTTCTGCCTCATATGATTACAGAACTCGCCTTCGGCTCGTCCTGTAACCTCATATTCGCCAGAAAAGTTCCTCACGACCTAGTGTCGAAATGTGCTATTGATCTTACTGAAGAAGAAACCTGGATTGGAGTGATCGATAGCAGGAATATGAGTGAGGATTTGGGAAGAAAAAATCAACTCTCCGAAATATGGCCTCTGACCATTGTGATAAAGATCACTTAAAAATCCGGATTAATAATTGGAAGTAATAATTTATTAAAAGGAAATTAATTAGTTAATAAGAGAGCACAACCTCCCGGATTTTGTGGAGTGTTGACTGGAGAAGCAGAATGGAGTATCAGCAAAGGCATTGCAGTGGAAGGAAACCCGGAGTCATATAAGTTGCCTGAGAAGAGGTGGAATCGCCTGGAGAGCATCCTGAAGAGTTATCGAGGATCTAAGTACTAAGATTGAAGCCCTAGATCCGAGAAGAGATTCAAGATCATTCCCTCTACCCTGAGGAGTAACGACAGTTAGAGAAAAACTCCAGAGACCTGATAGAATAAGTGAAAAACAAACGACTCACATGGCCCACTGTTGTGACAGGTGGAGTTATGTACAACAGGACTGGACGAGGACTCCCCATGTATTCGGGAGGGCCCGGAGTTTGACTAAAGGATTGTGTCAGAGTACTGGAGTGGACCTTGAAGGCTCTAGGATGGCTTAAGCAGTGAGAACTGCTTAAATAAATGGAACCATGCTGCTGTCAGGAATACTGGACTTCGAGCATCAGTTTTCGATGATGGGTCGATAAAAAGGATATCAACCCCATTATCAGACTTTATCAAACTTTCACCTTGAGGCATCCCAATGAACCCTGATGGAGGGTGAATTGGGGACAAATGAAAGGAGGAATAAAAGGATGCTCTCTATTGGTGGAAATAATAGAAGGATGGCTCGGATTAGGGAAAAATGATATGGAGGAGAAGAACTGACCCCGGAGAGACAACGAAGCCCGGATATTCTTCACCCTGCGTGACGACCAACAAGTGACAACAAACCTTTAGTGAACTTTAAGCCTTAGATGAATTAGTAGACATTTAATTAGTTTATTAAGTAAGGAAAATTATTATAATGAGGCCTCAGAAGCTATCTGCGGAGTGATTCCACCCGGACAAACTAAGCAGCCCGGAACAACGAGGGAAATCATGAAAAGACGATTTCATTCGTGTTAGCCTTCACCACTGTGAGTACACTTTTGCAATAGCTCAGTGGCAGGAGGTCTTTTGAGTGCGAATATCGTACACACCGAGGTACGATCCACAAGAAAACTGGTTAAAATATTATAGTAAAGGATTGAGAGGGTTATTTTCCCCGGATTGATTAAAGAAAAGTGTAATTAATTATTGGAAAAATGCGTCGGAAATCCGTAGCGTCACTGGCTTTCCCCAGTGCTGCCACTTTTGGCCATTTTGGCGAATTCAAGGGAAATTGAAATTAATGTAATTTCATCATTGAATATCAGAGCAATTGACGACTAATCGACTCTGAGAATTATCCCGGAAATTAAGTAAAATCATATAGAATATTATAACAAGAATATTTTTGGAATTTGAATTCATTTGGAGTTATATTTTTTCTAATTAGGAAACCAGGAAGTTAGCGTCGTAATTTGGAGTGGAAGCGTGATGATTTGAGGGACGTCTCAAATACGCAACCATTTGTACTTTCTTTTATGGAATATTTTTCATTAATATTTATTTTGTATTTATTATTGATTTAGTTTCACACTAATATTTTGTGTTAAAAGGCCCGAACAATAATTTATGTTTATTGAATAGATAGTATTTTTTTTTTGTTAATTAATTTTGTTAGTTAAAACATCTCTTTTGATTTATCTGGTCCCAAATAATAGAAAATAGCCCGAACAGATTTAATTATCGAACATTAATTAATAAAATAATAATTTTGATAGAATTTAATAATACTTTGGCCGGAACCAAAATAAAAGTAAGTATAAATAATAATAATTTAATGCCAAAAGGCATCTGTTGTGGAAAATCCACCTTGTACGTGATTTAAGTCTACAAGACCGTTGAAACTGGACTATTTTGGGAAAATAATTTGAAAGTTTAGTGAAATAATTAGTTTAATCTGGTTTCGTCACACCCTTAGGAAATTAGATCCATGAAACACATGAAATTGAATATATCTCATACTTAAAAATTGAAATATGAAGTCGATTTATTATTATATTTTTCCACAGACTCACCTAGTCATTGACATTAACCTTTTTTATCTTGTTGAGAGAAAAACCAGGATTTGAGTAGTGGACAGCACAAAAATAAGTGGGGACTTGAAAAGAGGGGCGAAATACGACGGAGCTTACTTCTATAGCAAGAAGCAGTTCGACCTTACTTAAAACAAAAAAAAACCTTGACAAGATACTACTCCTAGGAACGTTTTACCCCTGAAACATATTATCCTCGAAGTGTCGAATTCTTGAAACGAAAGCATAGAATCATCACATGAACAAACAAGAAGTCGTTTTTTCTTTCAAAAGGCAGAGTGCTGACACAGACTTTGAGTGAACAACTGTGCAAAAAAAATTTCTTCCGAAGTTCGTATGAAAAGGTATGAAAATTCCGATTGAGATAGAAGATATTGAGACAACTATTTCAAGAAAAAATTGAAATTGATTAAGTAGCTTGTGAGATATTTCAACAATAACAA
The DNA here is from genome assembly GCF_001412515.2 of Diachasma alloeum. NCBI lineage: Eukaryota > Metazoa > Arthropoda > Insecta > Hymenoptera > Braconidae > Diachasma > Diachasma alloeum. The sequence goes on along the minus strand of NW_021680461.1, from coordinate 217,508 downwards.
TTTACGTACAAACTTGAATATCATAACAATTAATGTTGAATGACTTCTCTATCCAGATGCTCTATCCAGATGTTATCCAGATGCAAGAATCATCGAAATAATGACAATGTGACTTTTTTTGAACAAAAAATATTTTTAGATAAATTGATCTATGGTAGACTGTACTCAAGGGATCAACTTAAAATTTTATATAGAAGTGTGACTTGATAATACTAACTAGTAGCCAAAATTCTGAGTGTTTATTTCAACTTTTGCGTGGATTCTGGAATATCAAATTCACTTTTACATGAAAAAAAATAGAAAAACGCGAATATCCCGAAAACTTTCTATAAATGGGTATTTATATTTTGATTGATCTCAATAGAGGGCACCACGACGAATATTTTGAAATCGGAGCAGTAGTTTGGGAGATATTGAACAAAACAGTTGTTCACAAAAACTTGAATATCTATTAAACTACCCGTCGGATTCCAGCCAGCCACAATTCTATCCTATAATATCATAAGAGCTACAATCCTACCAAATTTCAAGTTTCTATCTCAATTTTTTCGGGAGTTATCGTGTACACAACGATTTTATGATGAAAATGTAAATTGCCAATTATTATCAAACTGGAACAAATAAGGTAGGGATATTATGACTTGATTTGATAGATGTCAACATAAGGAATATTTTGACGTCAAAAAACCTTGATTCGGTCCTGTAGTTTTTGAGATATTGAGGAAAATAATTTTTTGAGAAATTGCTGTATCTCAAAAACTACTTGACCTATTGAGCTGAGATTTCTCCCAGATAACCTGCCAAATGATAGCAATTATGTGACTAAATTTGAGGTTTCGGCCTTAAACTTTACTCCTTTTTGCTTCCGAATGGAAGCCTGGTATTCGTAAGATTTTGACATTCTCTAATTGTGCCTGGAAATGATGTCGAATGGTATGAAACGTGAAGAAATGATGTTTTTAGAAAATGTCTGTATGTCCGGGTGTGATAGTTTGTTTTTTGGCTTACCACTTTTTAGAAAATATAACATTGATACGGTAAAATTCATTGATATGGACGTGAAATTTTGACCTACACTAGATACTATTAAGCGCAAGTTTGATGCACAATTTCAGCTCGATCGGTCCAGTAGTTCCTGAGATATTCAACTTTTTGTATAAAACTATATTGGTCAATATCTCAAAAACTACTTGACAGATTTAATTTTTTTTTCAAAATACTCATCTTGATGTCTTCTATCTAGATCAATCAAAATATATATACCCGTTCATACAAAGTTTTCGATATATTGCCGATTGTCCATTTTTCCCTAAATTCCTTGTACGCGCGATAACTCGACAAGAAATTGAGATAGAAGGTTGAAATTACGTATCATTGCAGCTTCCATAACACTAAAAGTTGTTTTTTCGGCTGAGCGATATCGGTCGAGTAGTTCCAAAGATATCAACTTTTTGTGTAAAACTATATTGGTCAATATCTCCAAAACTACTTGACCGCTTTCATTTTTTTTCAAAATACTCGTCTCGATGTCTTCGGAGGGAATTGCTATGGATCCATTCGGAAGCTTAATACCAATGGAATTGGTAGAAATAAAAAATTAAAATACAAATAACACATAAAGTAACAGTCGCATGCCTTCTGCAATGTAGGAGCGGTCAACTGCTTATTTTGTAGAAATTTATAAAAAAATTTCGAAAAACCCGAACATACATGGTGTCCCATGAGTATGTGTGAAAATTGTTTGATTTTTTTTTTTACTGGAAACAGGGAAAAAGAGAAGGAATACAGTTCCTGATAGAGGAGAGTTGTAATTTTTATTTCACCGTACATTCATTATGGAAACATGTAATTCACCCAACAAAAATAGTAACTTACAAAAATTGTACGTGACAAGTGCGATTAATAGTAAATGTTTTCGAAGTGAGAGCCATCAACACCGGCGCAATAATCCAAACGTTTTCTAAAACCGTGGAATATACGTTCTAATGTTTCCTGTGGAATACCGTGAAGTCTTTTTAATGGTGTTTAAGTCAAGCCGTGCAATAAGTCGAGTTTATCGCACGCTGCGCTTCGCGCAGCCTGCTCACAACTCGACTTCTGCACGACTTGACATAAAATATTATAGACCACTCGGTAATAAATTTCGTGTCCAACGAATGTGTGTACAGACCTCGCCTTCGGCTCGGCCTGTAAACTACACATTCGTTGAAAACGAAATTTGTGCCCTTGTACTCTAATGTACTATTATCAAGTTTTCGATTATTTTTGGCTTGCTTGCGTAACAAGAATCTTTTATGTAACCCCACAGGAAATAATCACACGGATTCAAATTCGGTGAATAGGGTGGCCAATCTATTCCCCCTCCACAAAATTTTGGATATCCCAAACCAAGAACTTGACCGCGATAAACTGTATTAAGAATTTCAAAACCTTTGTGAGTACGGTGGGGAGCTGCTCCATCCTGCATAAAATAAAACCCATTGACAAGCCCTCTTTTTCTCGCATGAGGGAAGAATTTTGTTTCTAACATTCTTTTGTACTCATTCCAGGTAACGGTAGATGCGAAAAAATGTAGATAGACACCCTTCATGGAGAGAGCAGTCCAAACAGTGACTTTCTGTGGATAAGCAGATTTCGTAACTAAAAAATTAGGTTTTTCAGATCCCCAAAATCTTAAATTATTATTGTTCACGTAGTTGTCTAACCAAAAGTGTGCCTGGTCAGAAAAAACAATTGCTGTTTCATGCAGCTCGCCATTTTCGAACATTTGTGTCATTCTTTCACAAAATTGGTTTCGTCTCAGAATCGCCTCTTCTGTCAAACGCTGATACATCAATATGTTATATGGATGAAGTTTCAAAAAAGGGTGGAGGATGCGATGCAACGTTGATTTGGTCAATTTTAAATCTTGAGCGGCTGTCCGAATGGATGAGTTGGGATTTGCCTTGAGATACTGTTCAACTTCATTGACCTTCTCCTCTGTTGCAGCAGAGAATGAGAGATCTGGAAGAGTAGCTCTACGATCATCCAAAGTGCCGTATTCCTCGAAATTTTCAATTATTCTAGAAAAAAAATATTATCATGACTAGAAACCAACGGGATTTCTACGAAAATCTGTAATGTGTTTTGTTGTATCACACAATCAATATGAAAAAAAATTTATTCTAACCTGCTCAAAGTGGTTTCGCTCGCAACTCGTTTGGATTCAAATTTAATACGAAACCCCCTAAAAGCTTCACAGTATTTTTTCCCTCTCGAATAGAAGCACTCGATGAGATATTCTACATAATTTTCAGGCAAAATTAGAAGATCGTCAAAATCAATGATTACAAAGTTTCCATTCGGAAGCAAAAACATGAACGGATATTACTGAATGAGAGCAGAAAAAAAGCATGCTTTGGAAAAATAGCTTTAAATCATTGGAAGAAACTTGACTGTTGTGAAAAAAAATCTAATATGGTATTCTCACGGTTGAATTTGCTCCAGCGATGCTTGTTTTCTTACCATGGTAAAGGCTCTTGCGATGGGGTGGGTGGAACATTCAAACGTTCAGCACCACAAGCTAGTCTCCAACGTCCGCACGCGAATCAAATTTTGACGGTTGAGGATATCTATGATTGAGCCCAAATAAATCTTGTTGACATTCGTACGATTTTGGTAACCGAAGAAGAAATTATTGAAACCGAAAAACAATCAATATGTCGATTCTTAGGAGTTCAACCTTTACTAGGAACGCACAGCTGTCACTTTATCGTACCAAACTCTACTGGAACCATGAGAGTCAGACCTTTTTCTAGCTCACTTGAGTATGAAACAGTTAAACTAACAGAAGATGTATTATCATTGAAATCGACCAAATCAGAAGTCATTATTGCGTGGTGTTTGATGTCGGATATAGTTTTAGTGAAATATTTGGGAGATGGGCAAGATAACGATGGATACCGGAAATTGAGAGAAGGGCGAGAAAGTATTTTGCACGCCTGGTTCTAATATAGTAAGTTTAATCACTAAATAATGTCATCATGTGTTCAATAACATCTATCCATTGTGACGTGTTATTTTCCGTCACAAATAGCATTGTTTGTTATTTGACCGTTTCGCGTGTGGGTTTCGAATTTAAAAATCACCAGACGGAAAGTCACCAACCGACAGCAAGAGTCACGAGAGAGGTTCAGTATCTTTTGTTAATTCTTTTGTTTTGTATCGTCTTCTGGATTGTTGGGATCGAATCTGGCGCCGACATCGTGGGACTGAGGTGGCAATGTTTCCGGGAATCGTCGAGGGACTTCGGGACACTTCGAGTTCATGATGAGAGCTTCATAGGTCTTCGGATTGCCAGAGGTCGCCAGCTCTCGGGCAACTCTAGGGGAAACGTGACGTAGGAGCCCGGCTGGTTCAATGTGGAAGGGGAAGTGAAGTATTTCACCGAGATCAGAAGGAGGTTGAGTGAAATGGTCCTTTGGTGACAAAATGGTCAGGAGATTGATTTGAAAGGAGGTCAGAGGACATTTAGAGTTAATTGATACTCTGGGATAAATGGTTTTAATTAAATAACATCTAGAGAAGTCACTGCGCATGCGCCGACGGACTTGGTTCGGCCATGTGAGCGACAGAGTATAGTTGTCCGGAAACTGATTGGAGGAGTGAACGGAACGAGCAGCCAATGAGCGTCGTTACCGCGTTTTCACAGTCCAGCGTGGTGTCGCTGGGAAAACGAACCTCACTTCCCGTTTGGTAGTTCCAACACACGTTGTGTTTGCTCTTTGTAAAGTTAATTGCGTTAGTTTTGGAGTTTTGGGGAGCCTGAAGGCGATATCGAAGGAGAATAAGACCTGTGGAGGAAGCCTTGAGTGGATTCGTCTGGAGGAAGGTCCCGAGGACTCGGAATTGAGGAGTTTTTGAGACGTTTTCCGGAGGCATCGAGGTGGACTGCTGGGTGAGCGTGATGGCTACGACTCCGTATGACGCATCTTTGTAAATTTGTCGTGAGTAGGACTCTGGCCAATTTTAGAATTTTGAATAGATGCTCCGGGCATCTTAGTCCCGTAGGACTTCTAGATTTTCGAGATAATTGCCGGATAGTCCTCGTCACTCTGATCAGTACTTAATTAGTCTTTTCGTCTCTCTCTCGTGCGTAATTGGAATCATTGTGTATGATCATTTGATTTCGGTTGTCTCGCGACAGTGTTTCATTTCGTAGAGTCTCGGGCTCTCGGGTTTCATGTTGCGAGTAACTATTATTTTATGAATATTTTGGTTGTTAAAAATGAGTTAGTGTTGCGTCTAAGTTAATCGGCGTTAGATGAACGCTCTCTCTGTCGATGAATATCCAGTGAAGGACATTGAACGTAGGTCTTTTGTGTCTCGTGACCTTGCTTCGTTTCGCTGGCCCATTGTCTCGAGTTTTCGTATTTGTGTCGGACAGCCAGCGTTACATGTCACGTAGATGAATTCTTAGGTTTCGATCGTTCAGTGTTATTCAATCTACATGATTATTGTGGACGATATTTTGATTCTGCTTTTATTTTTTCTCTCTTTGACTTTGGTTATTCTTGACTATCTCTTTTGACTAAATTGACTACTTCTCTATTTTCCTATCAGAATCTTTTATTCCTTGGACAAGTGTAGAATCAGTACTATTGAAGCCTCATGATCGTTGATCGATCGAAACAAACAAAGGGGGTTTTCCAGAGAAATTGAGTTATTTTATTTGTATCGAGTCATCTAAGTCGTATTAAATATTGTGATTTTTCCCCCGCAATCTTGAGTTAATTTTATTTATTTAGTCAGGACCTAGTCATACTTTAACCTAAGCTTCACCAGTGACCTTCACGCCGTTCTTCGGTCGGACCTAGCAGGAGACCGTTTCGAAGCTTGGGATTATTTCGGAAATTTTGTTTTGGTTATTCGTTCCATTCCAGTGGTCGTTCTGGTAATAACGACCTGGCGCTCGACTTATTTGCTGTTTCAGGGTGGTCGTACGTCGAAGGGCTACGTAGTGGATTGAGGGTTCCGTGAACCTCTTGAAATTACGTCACACCATCAAGTGGCGCTTCAGTTGCCAAAGTTCAAAAGTCATTGGTTATCTGAGGTGAAAGAGCAGATCAGCTGTGAGTAGGCCATGCGTGCATGCGAGCGGAACGAATATATGCATATGTGTGTATGAATATTCAGTTAAAAATCGAACACGTGGGAAGATAAATGGCAGGTAGGAATGACTGACGGTAGAGACTTCAGTTGCAATTCATTCGAAGCCACATTGATGTTGCCATGTGATCCTGCATCTTCATATAAATTCCCTGTTATGGAAAGAATTGTCTCCGCAAGTTGTTTCAACAATGTTGAAAAAGTTAAAAACCAACACTTTCACCATTCTAAAACGATTAGAAAATGCAATCCGTCGTAAATTCGTTAATTACCAAATACATCAGGATTCTTAAGTGTCCCCTCTCTCACTGCAACCTTTAGGTAGACAGTTATATGTTTCGAAGTGGAATATGGTGTGACGAGGGTCACTTATGAAGTAAAATCACATTAACAGAATTCGTGAAATGAATGGAATAGATACTTTGTGGAGAGGACGAATCCTCATTCACTTAGAATACCGTAAATTCGGCTAGTACTAAACATACGAGAATAAAAAAATAGAGACTACATGCGAAAAACTACAGCTAATGAGCCGAATGGAATAAAGATGTGTGGAATTACTTTCCCTCTCTCCTTTTTAACAGTAAGATCCAGACAACTGTAAAAAACTGTAAACATTCGGCAACATCCGGAGAAGATCAACAACCACAGCCAGCATTCGAAAGGACCACAGAAGGATGATGACAACTGCGGGAGCCATGACTCTCGTTCCAATGGGGAGTCCAGCATGTCATATAGACCCCAATGAATAAATTAAATACCACCTGAGATCCTCATGACAGGTAGAGGTTATGAGAACCCGGGATGATCAACATTGCTAAAAACCGTAACCAAGACACAACTCCTTACTGAATTGAGCCCACTGATTATCCAGGAATAATTGGGAATAAAAAATGGAGTTTTCCGGATAGAAAAATCCCCACCAATTTGCAGAATTGCAGAATTTGATAAATGCTGAGATCACTCAGATTATTATTATTTTTTTTTGAAAAGATAAATTAAATTCATTCGAAAATATTGTGCTGAACACTATGTGATTTTCCATGCGGTTCGGAATGATAAATATGGTGATAAATCGGACACGATATATCGCATTTAAGCTGATTGCATATCAAACTCAGACAACTACCATTTACTAAAATACACCCGAACTTTATTATAAAAAATTACAATATTCTTTTCAGTTGAATTTTACCCGAATTTTATTTAAAACAAATCATTAAAATTACTATTATCCTTATAACTTGAATTCTAATTTGAAAATGCAGAATTCAATGAAATTGAATACTTTTGTAAATGATTGAAGGCTTGAACAGAACATATTCAATAGAAATATTATTAAAATTGATTACTACCGAGGCAGCCAAGGTAATTCTTTATAATATTTTCAATTCGCTAACGTGAGATGAAGTCACATGGCATCCAAGAATTAAAATAGATCGTTGAAAAATTACCCGGATGTTTAAGAAGAAAAATTACGTTAAGAATTAATTAACTATTGAAGCCCGAATATGAAGGAAATATTGTATTTCAATTTGTGATTTCATTTCAACGTTACAATTTGAATAGTTGGAGAGCATACTCTGGCTTCGTTTTTCACTTGAGTGTCCCGGGATATTGTAAATAGTAATAAGAATAGTGAGTGGGCCTGTGGCAGCAACAGAGGAATGTCATCGGCACTACACGTATTTCCACTTTTGGAGGACCCGGAAACGTAGAGGACCTTCTGAAATATTCCAAGCTTAATTATCAACCGTACTGTAATTTTCTCTGTCCTTATCCCTTTCCAGCCAAAAACGGTCAAAAAAGCGATATGAATCCAATAATATTTTACTGAAGAAAAAAACAATAAAAACTGTTCTCATATGTCAACGTTTCGAACTCTCCAGGAGCTCTTCATCAAGGCAAAAAAAATTTTATTTCTGTACAAAAGTTGTAACAATAAAATTACCAAACGTAAAAGAAATATTGCCATAGTTATTATCAATGTGAATATGGAAATAGTTATTTAACTAAATATATAATAGAAAAAATATATAGAATTACCTAATGTCCATACAATGTGAAGGACCAGCAGAGTTTTTCAGAAACAAAAACATTTCGAGGAACAAATAGTGTTGTGTGAACCAATATCAATCTCACTTTACGCATCAGAATTTGTTACTCAAACACTATTACCCAGTCTTTCGTAAATTAATAAGCTAGCATCCGGAAAACCATTAGTTAATACTAATGGTATGGTATAATATTTTTATACCTGGATAAGTAACTAATGGTTTTTCCGAACGCTAGATTATTAATTTACGAAAGACTGGGTAATAGTGTTTGAGTAACAGATTCTGATGCGTAAGATAAGATTGATATTGGTCATAAGTGTTTTAATAATTTTAATTGGTCTTTTTGACGTATAGGTTAGAGAAGGTGGAACCACAACACTATTTGTTCCTAGAAATGTTTTCGTTTCTGAAAAACTCTGCTGGTCCTTAACATTGTATGGACATTAGGTAATTCCGTGTATTTTTTCTATTATATATTCAGTTAAATAACTATTTCCATATGCACATTGATAATAGCTATGGCAATCTTTTTTTACATTGAGTAATTTCGTTTTTACGACTTTTGTACAGAAATAAAAATGTTTGCCCCGATGAAGAGCTCCTTGAGAGTTCGAAAAGTTGGCATATGAGAACGATTTTTATTGTTTTTTTCTTCAATGAAATATTATTTGTAACCGCTGCTTATCCAATTTAGTATAATTAATGAATTGGTGCTTAAGGGGGTTAAATAAGCAGAACAATTAAGGGATAATCTGAATTAAAGGATTGTATTTCTTATGTTCAAATAATACACGATTTCTGGTAATTCTTCTCATGCCTGTTACTGGAGATCTAGGGGGTGGGTAAGGCAAGGCGACTTTTGTACATGCAAAAGGGATTGACTCTAACAAGATAAAAGGGACGAAGTTAGTCGTTTCTAGGAGATTGCAAACAAACAAATATTAACAATGACTTGCCTTGACGCTAATGGGGTTAATGAAATACAAGTGTAGGTCCACCGTTGGGGGGTCAATATTTGGGGAACAATGGGAAAACAATGGGAAACCAAGGGGAAAACAATGGGAAGATGCTGAAGGTATCCACTACTCACGACCACTCGGATGCCACTCGGGGTGGAGAACGTCTGTTATACTCTCTGGGTTGATAGCTCCCTGGACTCCAGACCCTACAATCCCCTCGATGACTCCTGGATTCCTGTTTTGGACTTACTGGGAATGTTTCACCACGTGAATTCCGCTTTTTACTTATTTTGACTCTCCGTTAACTCGGGGCGAAACAACACTCGGGGCAGCTGACTAGCGAGTTAGTTTTCCTTTTCAGACTCGCTTTTATTCCCCCCTTTTTTCCTCCGTTCGTATCTCTCCATCACCCATTTCCGGGATTATTCGGGGTCGCTCTTACATCTCTGCGGGGCCGTGGGTCTGCGGGGGGGGGGCAGTTCAGGGCTGTGTGGTGAACTGTCGTCGAGGGTGATCCAATTCCAGGGGCTATTATGGTGGGTACGGCTACCTGTTGTGCAACTGGATAGGCCGGCTATATTGATGGTGCTCGGGTGATGTCGTTTTAGCTTCAAAGGGGCAGGGGGCGGTGCAGGGGGATGAAGGCAATACTGGAGAATTAGATAACCAATGGTGGCGGGAATCTATTATTTAGGGGGCTCAGTGTATGGGTCAACAATATCAACTTCTGTGCCTCGTCACATATTGTATTCATACCGTTTTTTTGACCGTTTTTGGCTTCTGAAATATTGGCTAGGATATTTTGACTGTGGAGAACCTGGAGGATGGGAATATCCAAGGAGAGAAGAAACTGGCCGGTGATGCATCTGAAAGGAGATGTTTTCTGACTGGTAGGAGTTATCCGGGGTGGTCCGTCTTATTTTATCTCGACATTTTTTTCCCGATTTTTCTTCCCCGACATTTGTTCCCAAATTTTCTTCGCGTCAATTTTTCCTATGCTACTGTTCCCCAACTTTTTCCCTTTCTAATTTTTTGATTCAATTTGTATATTTTGACGTACATTTGGTCAAAACAGTTGTTGATTGTAATGATAAGTGGGGATTATCCTTCTTTTGTAAGCCTAAACCGAATTACGATAACCCGGCCGTTTATTGATTTTTGAGTGTCTATTGATTTTTTTAATGAGAGGGGTTAATCTTCGGCTATCGGACCTGAGTGATGACCGAAAGCATTCAACTATGACAGTTTCAATAAGTTATTTGCGCGGATATTCACTACAATGCCTTTCGAGTTTAGTTTATCGTCGAGAGCGAAGAAAATGTTACTTGTGGATAATCATCTCCATTACTTGCACAGTCATGTTAAAAATTTGTTTGTCTATTTTAACTGATTGAATTGCATGTAATATTCTGTGGACGGTTTGTGGAATATTTAATTTTCATAAACATGACTATGACTTGTATTAATTTTTTTTTCATTCACTTTACTGTTCGTAGTGATTATTATTTGCTCAGGTATCGATGGGAGACAGTTTGTTTTAGGCATATCTGCCGGGTAAGAAAGGGACAAGGAAAAAATATCGGGGAAAAAGTGGTGGGGAAGAAACGTCGTGGAACCATTGTCCAGGCTCCAGGATTCGTCATAGGCGGTCGTGAATTTGTCAAAAGACCACGAAAAATTCCCTCAATAACCTAGAGAATGATGATGAGTGAGAAAAGGGAATTACTGAGAGAGAAAGGTGAAATGAACAGGTAACCCACGAGATTAATGTTGTGACAGGTGGGGTTACGTCGCCTAGAGGATGATATCAGCGATAATTGCAGACGATGGATGTTTGAAAAGTGTTCACCAATGATTTGAGATGGTGAAGGAAATATCGCAGATTGTTCCTGACCGGGAACGGTTGAAAAACATAAACAATTGGAGTGAGATTGTCACCCGGAATCTGACACGTGGAAACAGCCGAGAGGTCAGTAAGACGGGCAGTCGACCTTAAAAATTTATTAATTACCACCTTGACCGTGACGGCGTGAAGATCGATGTGGATTGCGGCTAAATGAAGAAGACGCAACGCATTGGCTATTCTGTTGGCCGGGAGAAAGTTAGAGCTCCTAATTGGTTGGAATACGTGTGAGAGGAAGAACTGACCATAGAGATAGAAGAAGCCCGAAAAAACGACACTCAATGTGACAGAAGACAACAGACAACATTATTGCATAATAATTGATAAAAGAATTATTTGAAACAATTTAACAACATTTTTGAACTTTTCATAATATTTTCGGCCCGAACAAAATTTAAGAGCAAGTATATGTAATAATAATTTCATGCCAAAAGGCTTTTTTCATAACAAATTTTATTTTTATTCAACCAAGGATACATATTGAGCTTATAAGTGTAATAAAGTTTTACAAAAAAATACTTAAGACAATTTTTTTCATTTGAAAGAATTGGAAACATGTGCCTAGCAGAGAACTAGAATCTGAGAATCATGGTATTATTACTTAAGAGTTTGAGAACATTAGTTGACATTATGTAAAAAGAATAATTTCATGGTATGGTTGGTGCGGGGACACTCAGACAACTTGGCAATATTTGTATAGACTTAACAGTCTCTAGGGGAAAAGGTTGAGTAAAAACCCTTGATGAGATCTTGATAATCTTAAAACTAATGAAAAGAACCCCCGACTCTTCTGAACACCTAGAGAAAATCCCTATTTTCAGTATGTACACGTTGAAAAATATCACCGGGATGGAACCCCCTTTAGTTTGTAGAACAAAAGTAATAATAAAGACTATGAAGCTTAATCGTGAAGTTGTCATGAACCACGATGTTTGGTATCAGGTGTGATCCTGGTCTCAATACGATGCTTAAGCAAATTGAAGTGTACTGATGTCTCGTCCAACTAGTAGAATTCCTCAGTGATCCCGGAGTTATCGATGAAGTCAGACTCTGGTATGGCCATGGAGTATCAACGTGAGATGTCATGGTTGATAGCTTTTTGTGCCTACTGAGGTGATAGATTGTAGGAACATTTTTTTGATCTTGTATGATCCCACGACGATGAAAATAACTGAAGGCCTGGGGTTAGATATAGCCAGTTGCTTTATTTTTTGACTGTGTCATTATTGATGGTGGCGAGGCCATGGTAGTAGTTTCTAGCAAGGTATAAGATGAAATTGTCAATCCCCGTGATGTTTGCCGTCTCATAGAGTCTTTTGTTGCTGACCCGACCTTTGAAGCCGGAGTTGGGTGTTGTTTAGAGACGGAGGGATGCACGAAGGCAGCGGCGTTCGAAGTATCTGATTTTTTCCGTCTGAGTAGCCCCGAGATTCCACCAGATTGGGCAGGCATAGGTGAGGAGTGGCCTCACTAGGATATGATGCGGGCACGTTTGGAGATGTGCGAATTATGAAAAAGCCTTGTGAACTATCCGAAACGAGTGGCGGCATTCGTGAGTAGGATATCAGCATGAGTTCAGGAGCGGATGCGGTAGTCAATGTGCATGGTCAGACATTGAACAATATTTTTCGTAGGAATGATGATAGGTTCACAAGCGTCTGACAAGGAACACTGGGTAGGTGTCCGTCACCGATTTTAATGAAACTTGAATATGTTATAGAGGACTCAAAACTAAGTACCACGTTTTTTTTTGTCGGCCCATACGGAGGTTTAGAGGGACAAACTGCCCTCTGAAGTTAACCACCTCCCGGGGTATTTCTTCAATTGTGCATATAGGGAGAATATTTAGACAAATTTTTTGCAATATAACAGGAAGCTCATGGATAATGATTAAGATAGAAATTGAAATCATCTCTGAGGGGTGAAATTTCGGGGGTAAACTACCCCCGTGAAAAGTCGTTAATTTAATAACAAAAAATATACGCTCCAAATTTTATGAAATCAATTTCATTTGAAAGCGCATAAAAAATACAAAATACCTTTTTTTGCATTCTTTTTTGAATTGCAATTTAAAGGCAAAAGAAAATCAATTTCTTGGAATTGGCAAGGTAGCATAAATGAAGCAGTACACTCCAAACATTGACAATAATGTGTGTTTTTACCCCTCCTAGTAACTATCAATTCAAATAATCCACAGGAAGTCACCTTCCATACATTATTGTCAGTGTTTGGAATGTACTGCTACATTTATGCTGTAATGAAACATTGATACCGAAATGCAATGATCGCAATAATCACTGGATGATGGGATTTCGAATAGAAATTACCAGTCTCATTGAAGGTCAGATAATTCATTTTTTTGACATATGACGTTTTCCTTCAGTTCAATTTTTGGTACAGTCAATATGCAGAATGAATCATATTAAGGATCGTAATTCGTACAGAAATGGTATTCATCAAAAAAATGTTGCAAACAAAGTAATTTTTTGCACCAAGAGCATCAATATAACCACTTTGAAACCAAGCATAACGAAATAAATTTTGATACCTTGGTGATGATAATTGATTATGAACGACAGACTGTAATTTTATTGTATTATTCCTCAAGTGTAAATTAAGTTCATAGTCAAGGAGGACAACAGTATCCGAAAAATGACGGACATAATTTTTCCATATTCTGAAACTATATACATGAAGGGGTTGAATTTTTCCAATTGCACCCTTTGGTATCAACATAGTTAACAATTGTTTATTTGGAGGAGTTACTTCTTGTACCGCTTGAGGACAGTGCCCGCTCCACGGAACGATCAACAGTAGATTTCTAGGTCCCACATTCGGAAAAAATACTTCCTTCAACCAGGTTTTAAAATTCTCTGAAAAATCAAGTATTTTTTAATAAAACCAATTGTTGTATTGAAAATATCATAGGCTCTTATGTCTTGAATATCATCTCACCTAAAGTAAGTTTCCCCGATTTTGAACCCGTGACGAAAACATTGGATAGTCGAAAAAGATTGTGTTCCACCATTGGGCCAAAAGTTCCGGAAGGTTCTTTCAAAAGCAGAAGGAGAGGTGATAGTAATTGACCTTCAGCAGAAATGGTAGGTTGTATCGTGTAACTATGTGTTGTTGAGGTTACCGATTGTACTATACACGCCACTTGTTTTACGCCTTCCTCAGCTAAAGTAATCCCTGAATGAATTCCTAATTGAAAACCACTTTGATCAGAATTATAGATGTTTTCTGGGCCATAGGTAGCAAAATAGGGCTGAACATCTTGGAGAAATTCGTCTGATTGTTTTTGTAAAGCTTCTCGATTCTCCAATGTTCTCCGCGTAACGAATTTATTAATCTTTCGGGATGTAATACGGTGTGCCTTCTTGAAATAATTCAACCACCAGGGCGAAGCCTTCAAACGAACGTCTTTGAATCCGATTTCTTTCTGGGCTTGCAGAGCCCACCTTCGCACATCAGTATCGTGAACGATTAATCCCGCATCAATAGCATTCTTCATATTTTTCAATGTGTACTCCGAAATACTTTCCAACTTCTCCATATACGTCTCTCCTTTATTCATTTGGTGGCGACGCCCAGCGTCGTAACTGTCGACTCGATTTCACCTTTTTAAATCGATGTGCAACTATTTTTACAGAAAGGTTTTCCTTTGTTTTTGCACTTCTCCAGAACTCAACTGCTCTCTTTTTATAGCCGAAATTCCCGTGTTCCTCATCCTCCGAACAACTTTCAGATGATTCTTTGGTATGTGGTTGAAATTCTTCATCCTCGACCGCCATCATTTCTATATGTTTATAAGGCTCTTGAAAATTTAGGAATGTTTCTTCAATCATTTCAACGCCATTGTATTCCTCCATGGATTGAATTAATATCTTTTGGAAGGTGTCCGCTAATTCGCGTTCCTCATTGTTCACAGGCGTTTCAGCAAGATTGAGAATTTCAAATGTTGTCATGAGAAGTCTGATAACGTTGATTGGATTAACTTCCATTATGAAACGGGCACAGAAACACGATACCCACGGAGAGGCTGTTTTCGTTGATGCACACTTGTAAACTGATTGTGATTGTGTTTGCTTGAGGAATTAAATCGTAAAACACCGATATTGTAAGCCGTGCATATTTATCACCGTGATGTTATTTGTAAACATGACAGATGACATTCGGATGAATATTTTTATAACTCTGGTATACTGTTCTGATGTGGATTTGAATTATCGCGACAATCTCATTATCATACGTCCTCATTAAAATGTTTTCAAAAACAATATAAACATCAGGGTAGTAAGTTCATCTCATTTGAGAGTTATTTTCAATTCATTCTATTCTACACCACTGGCCAAATTTTTTCCAGGAAAGATCCAAAAGACACATCGCGTGTTTTTTTTATGCTTTTTCAAATCGGAACCATTCCATAAAATTTCGGGCAATAATTTATTTATGGGGAAACTGACTCTTCGCGGGGGTAGATTGACCCCCAAACTTCATCCTCCGGAGACGATTCGAATGGTTTTTCTCATCACTACCCATGAGCATTTTTTTATACTGCCAAAAATTTCAAAGTGGGCCAATCCAGGAAATTGATCTTCTTTTGTCTTTAAATTGCAATTTAAAAAAAATGAAAAAAAAAGTATTTTATATTTTTTTATGCACCTTCAAATGAAATTGGTTTCACGAAATTCGGAGCGATATATATTTTTTTGTTGAATAAATGACTTCTCACGGGGGTAGTTTACCCCCGAAATATCACCCCTCGGGGATGATTTCATTTTCTATCTTAATCATTTTCAATGAGTTTCCTGTTATGTTGCAAAAAATTTGTCTAAATATTCTCCCTATGCGCGCAATTGAAGAAATACGCCGGGAGGTGGTCAAATTCAGAGGGCAGTTTCACCCCCTAAAACTGCGTATGGGCCGATAAAAAAAAATATGTGGCACTTAGTTTTGAGTCCTCTATAACATATTCAAATTTCATCAAAATCGGGGGTGGACACCTACCTAGTGTTCCTTGTGAGTGGAGCGTGGTGATTTCGAAAGTGATTTTTTTGTGTGATGAGAAGAGTGAATAGGGCTCTCCGAAGAGGATAGCCTCAGATTTATTGGGGTTCAATCGAAGATTCCAGGTCGAGTATAGGTTATTGATTTTATTTAGTAAGACTTCCATTTGTTTCTCGATGTAGCGAATGGATATATCTGTGATGTATATGATCAGGTCATCTGCGTATGCTATTGATTTCGATGGACCTCCGGAGTTCATTTCAAAAGCATTTAAAATATCACAGAAGTAAATTGAAAATAATACTGGTGAGTTCACCGTACCTTGTTAAAGGCCTTCACGAAGGTCGAAGTTTAGGGATAATATCTTACCGGTATCGCTGATGCAGAAGTGCTTGTCTCGAACCATGTCCCAAAGCAATCTTGTGAGGTGTAATGGGAATTTTTTTTTGTTCAGTTTGAAGATAACACCGTCCAGCCAGACGCAATCAGATGCTTTCTCGAGACCAATCAGGGGGGCGCCTACGAAGTTACCCCGACTGATCCCGAGGTTAGTGTCGGATAGCAATTGATTTATTACGTGTGTGGTTGAGTGACGGTGACGGAAGCCGAATTGTGTATCTGGGATGATGTTGTTGCCATTGCAGTATGATAGAATATGGCGCAGGTTTTCCAGACTTCTGCTGGGAGATGTTTGAGGACGACATTGGGGGTGCCCTCTACGCCACTAGAAGTTTTATTGGAAAGTCGCTTAATGATTAGCGCCACTTGCATTGGGCTGGTGAAGTAAGCGCACATATCTCTCATGGGGGAGATTGATGGAGACGCACCTGACAAGTCTGTTAAGGTTTTACCTTGGGATCTGTCATCGTTGAATTAGTTCTCAAATTCATCGACCTTTGAGTCTATTATTTCTCGAAGTCTTGTGCCTAGGTTGAGATGTCTTGGAGAGTTGATGGACTCGAAGTAAGCTCCAATAATATTTAACTTATCAACTGGGCCGCAAATTATGATGGTACTTTTGTCTAATTGTATATTGCCAACATTACAGTTACTTCTGTTAATTATGGAATGATTTGAATTTTTAATGTGGATGTCTGGGAGGGGTTGAGATTTCGGTCTGAATATTTTGTTTACGGTGGACATGAACTCATGAGATTTCCTGAAGTCGATTTTTTGGTATAGATTACGCCAGTATCTCTCGACTAATTGATCGAATTCATACTGGAGGTTTAGTCTCACATCTAATAGAAACTGGTTGATGTGTTGTGTCCTGGGAAGCCTAGCTCTAGGTCTGTGCTGAGGGCATTATGTGATATTGTGATTGACTGGGATTTGTCTTTCTGGAGTTTGAAGATTTTCCTCGTCATCATATTTCTGTACATTGTCAGTAGGTTTGGATGTGGGGACTCTACTGGAGATGGCTTCTCTGATAATTTTAGAGATGTCTTGGAGATGGCCATCAATTTCTTTGATGGATAGATTCTTATTCATGGGTATGACTATGTCGAAGTGATCTTTGACATAATCATGAAAAGATTCCTAGTCAGTACTTTTGAACTAATATCGAGGTGGGCCATGGAGGCTCGCTAAGACTGAATGGTTTTTGTCGTGGTTGACTGTGATGATCATGGCGGCATGATCACTGTCATACCCCAGTGTTGGTAGCTTATCCTGCTGAGGGTTGTGTATCTCCCTTCTGTTATCTATGATGCAGTGATCGGGATATGTTTGGGCTCTAATGAAGGTAAGTGACATACCTGATATCAGATGTGCTCTGTATCGGATTTCATTGTTGGTGAGCCATTCCATGAGATGATTACCTAGTTGATCGCATCGTCTGTCGCCCCAGTCTGTGTGTCGGGCGTTAAAATTGCCAGCTATTATGTAGTAGTTGTTGGAAGATTGGAGCTTGGGCGATCGGAAGATGTGATCAAGTTCGTTTATGAAAATTAGTTGTGTGGTGTTGCTATTTATCGCGTGTAGACCAATGATGAATAAGATTTTGCCAGCTGAGGTTGACGATGTTGTATTCTATGACTTTGTTGTTGCAGGATGTGGGATGGTTGATGGATGTGTATTCCAAATCCTTTTTGATAATGCATGCCATTCCGCCACCACAGAGGGCAATTTTCCTGTCTGATCTCTCAATAAAATAATTTTCTAGAGTGATTTTATGTATTGGCTCGAGTTTTGTTTCTGAAATCAGTCCAATGTCAAAATTATTACTGTCGATAAAAAAAGTCGAGTAATTGGAGTATACGTTTTTGAGTGATGATAGAGTTCACATTTATTAAGAGTATTTTCAGGCTATCGAATATATGGATCTCGTTTTAAGGAGGTAAGATATCTGCCTGCTGGAGGGTTTGGTATTGTTATGTATTAGCCATTTTTTATAGCTGCTGAATGTCCGGGTTAAGTGTGCTCATGACGCTGAGGATCCTGGCTGTGTTAAGGTCAACTTTTGAGTTGATTTTGTTAAGGTGTGATAGAATCATCATAGAAAGGTGTCTTTTCAGGTCCTCGACCCATGGTGGTGGAGCGTTTGGACTTTGTGGTGTGTGATGTGGGGGGTTGGTGTGAAATCCATATTAAGGTGGTTGTGCCGTGGGATGGTGTTGCATCTTGTAGGCGAGATGCATGGATGTTACGTGTTGTGTCAGCATAAGAAATGTTTGCGTTGACTGATTTGCTTATTTTGAACTAGTGCCGCCACGGCTGTAAGCGGCTGCGTTGTTGATGCCCTTTCATTATTCTTTTTCTCATTTTTTCCTTGTGTTTCTTACAAAAATTAATGATTCACCATCGCCTTGTTAAACTGAGTATTGAGATTAATGGACACAATCTTTATCGGTTCATCACCTGTTTAATTTCAATATTTCAATAAGTAATTCAGTAATTCTGAATTTCTGTGCTCACTGAAGGATGTTCTAAATATAATTATAATCAAAATTCTGTTTAGAGTGCGAAACAATAATTATTAAAGTTCTCACAACCCAGAATTTTGTTGTGTTCGCCACCTCTTTCATTCTATTTTACTCCATTCCAAAAGCATTTAATTATTTTTGCTGGAAAAATTATATGATCGATTCTGATGCTCCTTCGCTAATGCAGAGTATTTTCTCCTCATGCATAATCTTTTAAACAACTTTATTCAACGATGCTATGAATTTGAAACTTTGATGAATCATCTAAAAAATTTTCAAATTCTGTATGAAATCCGGAAATTCTTATGAATTTTGCTTGGAAAACGTGGAAATTTTGGTGAAATTATGTTCTCAGATTTTTCAAATTATGTTCTTCTTTCCCATTTGAATCAATCAGAGTACAGTAGTTGGGGTGGCGTGACTGGTTCACATTAGTTTTATTTGGTAGATTCCGTCTTTTCCTATCTATTGTTCTCCAATGGTTTATTCAAAAACTCTAATATTTGAGAACTACTGGAAATTTGTTCTAATTTCCGAAAAACTCGTGAATTTTTTTTTTTCAGAAAATCTCATAATTGTTTTGAATTCTCTGGAAGCTCGAATCATCTTACATTCGGAAAAAACCGACAATTTTCTGATTTTTGAGGGAACTTGTAAACTTCCTAAAGATTCCTATAATGCATCTCCTATCCATCATATTTGAAGCGGATTTTGTAAAGTTGAAATGCATCGTCACGAATTTCCTAAAATCTTAATCTTCCTGGTCTTAAGTTGAGACTTAACAGTTTTGGCTTTGCATTGTTATCTCAGTCAAACTGAAAGGCTCCTTTTCCATATTCGCTAGCGCCGCCGTAAGCGCGACGCTAATGCCCTTTCCTTATATCTTTTTTCATTTTTTTCCTCGTGTTTCTTTCAAAAATGAATGATTCATCATCGTCTTATTATACTAAGTGTTAAGATTCATTAAAATAGCGTTCATCGGTTGATCGCCTGTTCAATGTCAATATTTCAATAAGTGATTTACTAACGCTGAATTTCTCTGCTCCTTGAAAGAGGTTCTAACTATAATTATAATCAAAATTCGATTCAGAGTACAAAACAATAATTATTGAATTTTTCACAACTCAGAATTTTTTAATCTTCGCCGCCGCCTTGACTCTCCTTTACACCTGTACAACAGCAGTCAACTATTTTTCTGGAAAAATTATAAAGCCAATTCTAATGCTCTTTGGCTAATTCGGAGTATTTTTCGTCATTCATGATTTTGCTCAATTTTTATTAGATATTACAGGACTTGAAACTTGAATCATGAATCATCTGAAATTTTTTCAAATTCTCCATAAAATTCCGCAATTTTTGTAAATTTTTTTTAAATGTTTGTGAAATTGTTGAGAAAATTCGATAAATTTTTCGAATTTTTTAAATTTTGTTCGAGCTTATAACATTTTCACTTCAGTTTTATTTGGAAAATTCCACCTTTTTCTATTAAATGTCCTCCCATTGTCTATTCAAAAATTCTCTAATATTTAAGAGATACCCTCATAATTATTTTAAATTCTCCGGAAAACTGCCGTATCATCTTACATCCGAAAAAAACTGGTTATCCTCTGAATATCATCCAAAATTTCCACCACAAAATTGAGAATAAAATCTTGAAATGACAGTGTGACTTTTGCACCATCCTTTTTCGTTAATCTGAAATTCATCTTAATAATTCAACTTTCGAAAAAAACTTACTGAATGCACCATTCTATTAATTTACAATATGGATCGTCGTTAGACGCTTGAAATGCCTTTTAACTTTGATCTAGGGACATTGGTAAGGCCAGGCAACTTGTGTACACGTATTAAGGGGAGATTCTAATGGGTAACAAAGGGGGAGATTCTAGGTGTATCGAGGGGAAGATGACACCGTATGATGATTAAATTAACAGGGGGAAAAATAACCAAGTGTGGCGCAGTGCTGGGGGGGAATGGAAAGAAATAATGTTTAAGGCGAGGGGGAAATGAGGGGGACAACTCGTACTCACGCCGACTTTCGGGTGCACTTTGCACGTGCGTTTATTCTCCCCAATAAAAGGCATAGAACTTCTCCAAGTAAGGGCCTTCCTTCCTACTCTTCACTTCCTGGGCACCAATGTAGATTGGGATGAGCTCAGAGTCTCCAACTATCCTCTTTCTGCTAAATCCGGGGCGATTTCCGCAAATAACGGGCGTTATTATTTTGCACTCTGTACACGTGGTAACACTCGGGGCAGCTGGCTTACGAGTGCCAATTCTCTCGTTCTCCTTCGTCTCCTTCGTTCCCTTCGTGAGGACTTGCTAGTTATCGAAATCCTTCGGATGATTTTCGTGGGGAATCGGGACCAATCAGCTGGAGTGAGTGATGCCCGCGATCACGGTCCAGGGATGTGTCACATGGGGAATTGTCGAGGGCGGTAAATGATCGAGGGTTTCGCATGCGAGGATTCCAGGGCGACGGCTCCTGCAGTCACTCAGTAGGGCCGGAACTGTTGCCTTCCTTCGGCTGCAGTCGTTGTAGAATCCAGGGGCGATGGTGGAGGGGTAATGAGGGGAATAGCCAGGGGAAAGGTACCCAACGGCGGCGAGATTTACGTTTTAGGGGGCTGTATGTGTTGGGAAAAAATATGTATAGAAATAATAAAAAATAAATAAATATGCCTCGTCACAACTTTTTTTTACAAATGATTCAATCATGATCAATTTTTAATTCAAAGAATAATTTTTCCTGAATTTGTAACGTGACATTTTCGTATGGGGGTTAAAAATGCCTATTACCTTCGCCCTTCTTCCCCTTCATCTAGTTAAACTCAAAAATACAAAAATCTATGGGCGCCAGGTAATTTTTCGCCGGAATTACCAAACCGGATGATTCTACAAAACCAATTCTAATTGATTCCAAAACCTCAAAAATTTACACAAAAAGGGAGAAAACTAGATTTCTGGGGAAAGGTAACGGTCCTGGGTTCGCTCAGTGTGCTAGGTTGTGGAGAGAGGGGTGGATTTCAGGTGGAGACGGGTATTAGGTGGCCAAAACCGCAAAAAAAAGGAAAAAAAATCAACATCGTTCTTACGTGTTTCACTATTGAAAAATGAGAATCACCATTTAAAAAAAAAAAGACATTTCAATTTTCCCAAATAAAATATTTAAAAAAAAGGAAAAAAATCTACAATTAATAACTAACAATACTAACAATAATATTAATTCCGCACTCTGATAGAAAATAGTCTAATCTGATAAAAATATTCGAAGAAATTAATATCACCGATAAATACCTCAAATATGCCGAAATAAACATTTGGGGAGAGTAGAAATACACGCTAATCCCTAAATACTCGAGAATTCCGAGAATTGGGGGGAAAGGTATGCGGGCGACAATGGGAGCGAGAGAGAGGAGAACGTATTCAATCATCGATTTTTCGTACCAGCCAAANCAATTCCGAGAATTGGGGGAAAGGCATGCGAGCGACAATGGGAGCGAGAGAGAGGAGAACGTATTCATCCATCGATTTTTCGTACCAGCCAGAGCGGCGGAAATTCCGTAAAACTCAACTTGCCATAATTCGAAAATGGCAGAGTCAAAAATTACGAACCCTGAGACAAAATGTCCGGGAGAGCCTACCGAAGACAACAATAACTAAAAAATACTTTTCCTTCAATAATTAGCCGCCTCAGGTTAATTAATCCCCGAGCGGAATTCTAAACGCTAAAATACCCGCGTGAAGCGAGAATAGCCACGTGTAAACGTGGATGAGTATCTGAGGGGGAGTCGAGAGTCGGGGGGAATTCCCCCTCGAGAAACACGGCGTACACGCCAGCGAGAATGGGCTGGAAATCCATAAAAACCAAAAATGGAATATCCGGAAATCGGCAGAGCGAATTTTCGGAAACCCTGAGATGAATTACTCAGGGAAGCCCCCCGAACACATTGACTCACAAACACTATTTTTAATTAACTATCTACGCGAACCAACTCAATTCGAACACGAGTGGAATTTCTTACGCGCAAAAACCCACGTATAACGGGAATGGACGCGCTCTAGCAATTAAACGTGAGTAATTATCCCCTTGAATAACCCACCAAAAATCACGAAAACCACCCAATCATGAGTGAAAAAGGAGGAGAATCGGCACCTCACAATTTGGATTAAGCGTCACAATCACCGTTTTAACGGAATAAAATGCGACGTACGGGGCTGAAGATCCCGTAGTCGAATAACTAAAAGCCGAAATGAATTCGGAAAAATACATAAACCGAACTAAAAACTCACGATCTTCCTGTGTTTAGAGGTCCTCTTCCCTTTTCGGACCATCCTGGATCGGTACGGCTCCTCCAAAAGGTATAATAATCCACGTGGCACAATTACGTTGCGTGGATACACTCAAAATTTCGCACGTGACTAATGATCGACGACGGTCAACGCGGAACTAACTGCCCTGGGTCAGTGTCACGGGCACTAACCGCAGCGCGAATTCTGGCCAACAGAGACGGGCTCTGATTGGCGGAGATTTTCGTCACATCAAGCGTTGGCTTTGTTGGCGCCACCAAATGCTTTTGGGAAATTCAAATGCGACAAATACTCAACTCTAATTTCTCTATACGTAACTTTCTAAAATTGACTGATGCTTAATCTGGGCCGAACTGATGGGCGTTCGGAAAATTACTAAGGGTTTTTGGCGCCTCCTACGGGTCGGTTCTCCTGGATTCACGGGGTTAAAAGACCGATACTACTAACTAATTCTCCTAATTTTTCAAAAGTCTAAGCAAGCTGGCAATTCACGGGATAAAAGGGTTGCACTTGTTCCCCGTGACCTTCCACCGAAAATCTAAAACGTAACAATCTAACCACCGTAAAATCCATTATAATTTAGAGCGCCGGCATTTCAGCCGGACCTAATCGATTTGCCGTAGCATTAACAATAGGGTGGCTCCCATAAGAATTATCGGATGACTCATAACTTGGCCCTTCTTCGCGATAATTCCATGGGCCCTCAAAAACGCGTAATTATGCCGGTTTTGAGATTAAACAAATAATACTATGGAATTAAAACACAAATTTAGCCACACCATGGCGTGGAAACCCCCAAACCTCATGGTCGTCACGAGGTTTGGACTTCTGACCACCCCGGGGTGGAAAAGTGAAACGCTCTCTTTCGCTACCTTTTACTCACGGGTCGCCTTCCTATGTCACGGGGGGGTTAGTTGTTTTGATGGCAGCATCGTGTCCTAACGAACATCCCCACATGTTCGTTACAAATTGTACTGTAATTGAATTGAAAAAATTACTTTTTTTGAACAATTGAAACATTCTATTGTATAATAATTTATTCCTAAGAAGAGAATATTGAAAAAAGCAAGTATTTATGGAATTGTGTTCCAAAGCCGCTAATTATCCATCCTTTATTTTTGAGATTTTCCTATCCAATTTAATTGATAAATTAGATGTTTGAAAATCTATCAATGAAAAGTATTCCGACTTTCTTATTCCACAGAGAAAATTCAATATTCTGTGATTTTCTTGTATGAGTACTGATTGCAATTCACAAAGCGTCTAAAAACCAAAATTGAATAAAAAAATGGCAATCATATATTTATGTAAGTTACGAATGTGGTTCAAATCATTTAGAAAAACATGAGATGCATTTTACTTCCGAATGGTAACATTGTATTTGTAGAATCCAAGAATGCCAATATTTGTATCAGGATAACTACGTTTGCGCTCAGGAGTTCGAATATGCAATTTTTAGACCATGTGCGGATGTATATATGTATGTATGTATGTGTATGTGTGTGTATATGTGACTGATGGTTTTTCGAGGATAACTGAAAAAATAATTGTTTAAATGAGTCTAATTATAATTTACAATATTCTTCTCAATGCCATCCTGACCAAGCTCGATCATGGAATTGATTGCATCATTTTTTGTTGTTAAAAAAGCTTTTTTTTACGGCCTCGGAGTCCCTTTTCGGGTCCCATTCGGCACTCTATCCAACCCTATGCATGCGGCTGTGGATTTTACACTGTACCGCATTCGCACTCCTATAGAACATAGAAGTAATATGAGGAAACCACAGAAAACCCATGCCGATACAGGCGCTTCCTCTATTAGCAACCTCCCACTCACCGGAGCCTTCCGTTGAAAAAATCGGTTCCACGGGGAATTAACCTTCCGCATACTAGACTTGCCTCTAATCCACTCGGCCACCGACGTCGGTGAAAAAAAAATCATTATGAAACCAATATTTTTGGTGCAATGTTGGCTGCCAACATTAAGGCAATGTCAATAAATTGAATACAATAAATCATTGAATTTAATTTAAATTTCATCGTTACAGAAATTCACATGTGGAAACGCATTGCTAATTTATAAGCCAAAATGTATCGACTATGTTGTGACGAAAGCAATTAACCACTTTTATTTTATTCCACTTGTGACGAGGTTGAAACCTCGGCTAGTAGAAACTAGTAGTAATAAACCCGAAGATCTATTAGCAAAATAAATTAACCCAATGATAACCTAATAACGAATGCGATGGGAACTCTCACCTTCCTCCCTCCTATTAATTAGTCATGGATAAAATTGTACACCACAAAATCGGTACTGAGCTGAAATCAACCCACAACGTGAGAAGAACGTCCAACAAATCGAAGGAAGAACATCCTCGTCAGTGGGAGGCTTTTTCGTGTCGCGAGGTAACTCGAGGGGCACGTTTTAAGTAAAAGAAGCTGGAGAATTCCGGAAGAAGCAAGATATCACCTGAAAGATAGTGAACAGGTGAAAATACCCGGATCAATGTAAATGAAAATCACTGGAATAACTCACACTGGATAAAGGTGACAGTTGAGAATTAGGTTGCTCATGGTTGAGTGACACATGATTGGAAAATCAGCCGAAGGAAGCATAATTGTTCAAAATCCACCCGGAGAAAGATAAACACTACCTGAGATCATCATGACAGTTGGAGGTTATGTGGATTCGGAGTGATCAGAGGATGAGTCGATAACGCGGACTTCTGCTGAGTTGACCTAGTGAGGCTGATAACTGGGGCCTCTGACGAGTTAACCCAACTCATTAATCATTCTTAACCCTGATATTGACAACGCTGAAGAAGCTGAATATAGGGGAACTAATTATTGAGACGACCGTGAAAGCGCTGAGGGCCAAGGTAAACCACCAATCACCTTGACATTCACATATCTCATTAACCCCGAGAGATATGAAAGAACACGTTGGCGCTCTCCCATTGGCTGGGACAATTGGAGCAGAAGAACAAGCTACAACCCAGATCTGGACAATGCGATTCCAGCCATCTTTCATCACCTTGGATCGTACAGCACCCCTGTTAGGAACACAGTGGTGACCACTATAAAATCAATTAGAATAAGTATTGATAAAGAGACTGATTAAAGTGCGAGTTTTCTCCTATGAGATAGGAGAGTAGGCCTGGACATTCCCTTCGGCAAGGAGAAATTGACGATAAAACCAGAGCGAGCGATTTAAGACAAAATTCTGCGATTTTGAACAGGCGAGCGAAGCACGGGTCTTTGTACGTACGAATGCAGTAACTACGTGCGTGGGGATTTCGAGTGATGGGGCAATTATTCAGGTTGTTTTTCTCAGTGCGCTAATTGATTATAATTCACGCGAATATTTTTGTGAAAACCTGGAAATTGTGGGATAATTAATATTTGAGATTTTCGGAGTTTTGTTAATTGGGTCATTGGCGTCCGAGTACGTCATATTGGATGATAACCCACCGGAAGTGGGTTAATAGAATGAAAAATCATAATTCGCTAGAATTCCATAAATTCCTTCAAGTTCTAATCAAATTTAAATATAATGGACCGGATGAATTCTATTGAAGCATCTTATTGATCGGGAAGAATTATTTCATTTGTGAATTCTCTTTGCTTCAATTCGTAAACTATTTAATTGATTCGAATTGCCACGTGCTCGAATCCGAAATGATCTTGGTGAATATTAGCCAATCTGCGTTCTGTTCATGGTAAAAATTAAGGATAGCATATCCATAGCTGAGGAAAATTTCTATTTGATAAAAATATAGTTAAAAATTGCCGGAATTATCCGTATTAAAAATTGTATTGAGTTCGACGAGTGAATGGATGGTGATGAACCAGTCGTGGATTATCACATAATTGCGTAAAATTAGAGAAAGAGTTTCCACACATCATATTTTTGAATAAATTCTATTTTTCTTGTTCTTATAATTTTCGATTCGATTCATTTTCAATTCAATACCTGAATTACTTTGAATTATTTCTAGTATTTTGCTGTATGTAGATGCTTCATGAGACAAAACTAAATTAGTATTTCATTACCTTTCTTGTACTTTTGCTGTTTCATTATTATGATTCTCTTCAAGAGTTAATAAAATTTTTGGTAATCCTTTTTGAGCCGGAAATAACGAACCGAACACAATTAGGATTAATTGCAAATAATTATTACGGAGGCAGTCAAGGTAATTATGCTGCTTCTATTGTTTGTGATTATAATAGCTAACGTAAAATGAGGTCAAATAATTCGAGATAACGATTAAGAAGAATCTAAACGGAATAAATTCCATAGTATCCGGATTTCGAACATTAGTACTATTTTTCTTTTATTATTATTTTGACAATAAGGACCGAACAGAGTAACAATCGCAGAACATAGTTGTAATTTCATTTCAACGTTACACACTCTTGACATCAAGCCAAGTTCATCTAATTATCAATCATTCCAACTTTCTTTCAACTATCTTTCAATTTTTAACATTCATCACCAAAAAATAATTTCACATTCCCGTCATTATAAACCAATCCATGTGGAGAAAATATGCACTGATGTATTCAATGTATACAGGATGTTTGTTTCTTGATTTAGGTTATAAGCAATAAGTCCACTTTATAATTCACACGCTTTTTTAGACAGCGCTGTCGGAGCCGCATTGCTCAACCTCATGGAAGTTCATGCATCTTTCGGGTCTTTCGCCCGCCGCCATGACACTTCCAAAGGCATGTTCTCCGCCATGATAGTTTGTAATGCATGCTTTTTTATTAAGAGGATAATATAAATATATATTAACCCCCACACATATTCATGAACATTTTTTTTCCATTGTGAAGGAAAAAAAAAGAATGAGTCAGTGTAATAATCACCTCATTTTAATTTAGAAATTGTATTGTCAATCATCCGTTTCATTATACACATCCATGACCAAACGGCAAATGCCATTAGACTCTCGACTTTTATACAGTCGATATTTATATCGATATGTACACAATCGATACTCAATCATCCATTTCATTGCATTCATTCTCCCACTTGACCGAACGGCGAATGCAAGTTCGACTTTCATAGAATCGATTCGCATTCGAGTTTTAATTCCAGTGCTCATTCGAGATTCCCGATGCTTCTCTCTTATTATATACGATAATTTTTAATCAACTTTTGTGTCCTGTCATTGGTTTCTGAGTTTAACTTCTTTTAATGTATGTTTGTTGAAGGCACAGCCTCTGTAGTTAGCAGAGTATCCCTTTTGATCGCAGTTGGTGCATTTACGGAGACCTTTGTTAGTACTGTTGGCAATGGTACACTAGCTTGAGTTATGAGAGTCACCACACTTTACACATCTAAAGGGCAAATCACAGTTTAAGCTGGCGAGGCCGAAGAGTTGACACTTCTTGCATGGAAATATTATATTTTCCTTTGGGCTCTCTCACCAGATCTTCTGATAAGCAAAGATGTTAACTTTCTATTTCAATTCAGATAGGATACTGCCATGTGGTAATTGGATATAGAAGTCATATCTTTCTGGAAACTTCTTGCTGAAGAAAATCTTGGAAATCTTGAGTATCAAAATGTTAGGGACACTGAGGTCATCGAGCTCGGATGATTGTCTGACGTGAAATGCTTCTTTCCTGATCTTTTTGTCCGTGCATAATTTGACCACTTGCATAATTGTCATATTTAGGATATGAACTGAGGGTGGTTTGGGTAGTTTGATGAATTTAGCCTGTTGTGAGGGTGTTTTGTCCGACTCTGTGCTCTTTTGGCTTCTTTGAGGTGGTTGACTGAGAGTTTGCTTCTCACCTGCCATCGATGGAGACTCGAGGGGGTCGTGTACTTCTTCCTCCATTCTCTCAAGAGAAGCTGAGATTCTCATCATGAAGATCAGCAAGATTTATGAATATATTGCTCAGGATAGTGAGAGCGTCGTCTCCATGCAAAGAGGGAGTTGGTGAGCTGTGTTTGGGGGTTATCCAACCGTCATCTGACTATTTCTTGCTTTTTCCATGTGCTGCGTTAAGGGTAGGTTTAACGTGGCACTGGGTCTTGTTAACACCTAATTGTTTCAAAGATTTTTTGAAAGAGAATTCTAGAAATTCGTAACAGATATCTTTGTTCTGGGATCTTGGATCTTTGAGAGGCTTGACGTCAGTTTTTGCCTGTGCTGATAGTGTTCTGGAAGTTAGAATTCTCGGATTTGCGTTTCGTCTTATTGTTATTATCCATATTGACTACGGTTAATTAGGTTAAATTAGCACGAATGTACGGTCCGGCGAAGAGTTGTGACAGTCCATGACGGCAAGCCCAGCGGCACTCACGCCAAAAGACACCTACTGCGAAACATCCCCCTTGTACATGGAAGTCTACAAGACCGTTGCAACCGAATTATTGTGGCAAGATAATTTGGAATTTTGCTGAAATAAATAATTCAATTTTGTTGCAACGTCAAATGGCTTGAAATAAATTACTTTTTCAACTATGACTAGTCATAAAATTTTTTTCTTTGTCATTTAATTGCGTTCCTCCTGGAAACGAACGTGTCGAAAAAAATCACTCGTTTCACGGGGAACAATTGTAAAGAAATTATTGGCCTTTGGTAAAAATATCGATAATTGTGGTTCAAGGTTACCCTTAAAATGTCAAATTGAAAAAAAAGTTTTCGAATAATTGCAGATTGAAAAAAAAATTAATTTTGCCATAACGGCTCGAAAAATAGAATAAATTGAGTCAAATCGCGCTCATTTTGAAGCTTTCTCAATTACCTTCATACACATTTATATCTGTGAAAACAAAACTTAGATTTCTCCTGAATGAATTCAATAATTTCCTTTTTTTCTGAAATAATCAAAATTTAAATGGAAAAAGTGAAATTTTGTGGAAAAAAACATATCTTGCTGAACAAAAATCGAATCACTCTGAAAATTTTATGAGAGCTTGGTGTCCTCCTCCAAAAAAAATCAACAAGATAATCGGATATATCACATTTTTGCTTCCGAATGGAAGCCTTGTTTTTGACCAATTTCTCGATTTTCTAACTTTGATTGCAAACAGTCTAGTATGTTATGAAACGTGCAGAAATGATGTTTTTAGGGTCATGTCTGTATGTACGTATCGGACAACTTAGGATTTTGGTGATTAGTTTTTAGAAAACTCAACATAAATATAGTGAAATTTCTGGATAAAAATGTAAAATTTTGACTCATTATAGCTATTATTGAGCTCAACTTTGGTGCGTTGTATCAGCCCGATCCGTCAAATAACGTTTCGATGGTTCCGGACTTATTTCACTGGGCGACGTCAGAGAGTGATTGCAGAAGGTCGGTTATGTGGCTGGCGTCAAGTACAGTCAGGTGTCCCGCAGGGGAGTGTCCTTGGGCCAGTTCTTTACTCGCTTTATGCAGGTGATTTGGTGCAGTCGCTGCAACATGCTATGTATCTTTCTTACGCGGATGATACAGTACTGTATTTGTCTTGCCTTGTTGAGGAAGTGGATTAGTATGTTCAGCGCATGAGTGCTGAT
The DNA here is from genome assembly GCF_001412515.2 of Diachasma alloeum. Classification (NCBI taxonomy): domain Eukaryota; kingdom Metazoa; phylum Arthropoda; class Insecta; order Hymenoptera; family Braconidae; genus Diachasma; species Diachasma alloeum. The sequence goes on along the minus strand of NW_021680461.1, from coordinate 186,674 downwards.
TTGGAAAGATTGCTGAGGTGGTGTCGGAGTAATTGCATTCTCTGCAATCCAGTCAAAACCATAGCAGTTCTGTTCAGCACAGTGCAGATGCTCACCCAGCACCCAGTAGATCAATTCCCTCAAGTACGGCTTGGGAATCACGTTGTATAGTATTCGATGATGGCTAAATACTTGGGGATGGTTCTAGAATCTACTTTGGTTTGGAATGCACATGTAAAGGTGATTTCCGCTAAGATCTTCGAAACCTTGGAAAGGTTGCGAGCCAATGGGGACCTCTTCAATGAAAAGTTACGCAGGAAACTTGTCATTGCTCTTTTGCTCCTGTTTTATTACTGCGCGCCAGCTTTTACTGATGTAGCTTTACATAATGCATTAACGTTACAGAGAGCGTTTAATGCTTGCGTGAGATTTTTCGCCAGGCGCCGGCGGAGGGATCATATCTCAGCTGATAGACGGTGACTTGGCTGGTTATCCGTAACAAATAGGAGGTAGTATCTAATGGCTTGTACTATTTACAAGGCAAGGCATTAGATAGCACCTCACATTCACTTGGGAGAGGTTGGACTGTTTGGTGATGATTTGCGTTTTCGCCCGCCCTCAAGTTTGCGGTGAACGCGAGGCAGGACGGACACTCTGAAATGCCTTTTGCACGTCTAATCGCCTTCCAAAGGTCGTTCGCGGTGTGTGCAACAAGCTTTTGGAATTGTCTACCCCCGGACATCACCTGTGCGACTACATTGTTACAGTTCCATAGGAACTGTTATCGGTATCTTAGGGTATTAGAAGAAGCTGCTGCTGAGTAATGTGTGGTTCAGTGTTTAGGTTATACATTGATATGAAAAGAGCAGCACGGAGAGATTATTTTTGAAATGCAGGAATTTAGTTGAATTTGATGCTTATTGTTTTTGCTATTCCTTTCGCCAAATTTGGTGTTTAGCATGTGATGTTATCTCAAAAAATCCTATATATTTAAAAGAAAGTGCAGTGATACATACAGAAAGACTTGAATAAGGCTATCGTAATATGTTTTGAATTATTATAAGCATTGTAACGGTGTTGCATTTTTGTTTGCTAAGCTCCGATGGATTTTTCAACCTGGAGTCTATATAATTAAGATAGATAGATAGATATGAAAATTTGCTTTAATTTTGTTTTTCCTCACTATCTCAGAAACTACTGCCTCGATTTTCATTTTTTCTTTCAAAATACGCTTCTCGATGGCCTCTATGCAGGTTAATCAGAATATATACTCTTCAATAGACCGTTTGGAGATATTGCCGTTTTTTGTGAAAAATTTTGTACGTTTGATAATTTGAGAAAAAAAGGAAATAGCAAGTTGAAATTTGGTATCATTTTAGCTCTTGTAATAGGTTCTTGCATGTTGGTATTTCGAATAGGCGCAACCGGCCGAGCAGTTTCGGAAATATTTAACCTTTTGTATAAATCTTTTTCTTAACAGATTGAATATTTTTCTGTAGATACCCGGTAGCATGCGGTTATGGTTGTATACCTGTCACAAGGTTAAGGAGTTGCTAGGAATCCATTCAGAAGCTTACTACCAATGGAATTGGTAGAAATAAAAGAGAAAGAGTCTAATAACGCTAAAAGTAATGGTCGCGTGCCTTATGTCGGATAGGTGTGAATCTCTGCTTGTTTTATTTCAGATTTAAGGTGAAATTGATCTTAACCTTCGAGCATAACGGCGCAGCGCCGCAAAACCACACGTGATCTATAGAGCGCCACTGTAGAGCGGGTGAGAGGCTAAAAAATCGTGACCAATCGAGGGTTAATGATGGAGCAAATTTATATGTCGATAAATAAATTGTTCAATCAATTTATCCTGTTATGTACAAAACTTTGGATTCTTAAATATTTCGGTCACAATAAAATTGAAATATTTAATCATGCTCTTTCTCGTTCACTAGATAATTTTGCACGTGAAGAAATTAGCATCAGCGGATTTCTCTCCACATAATGTCTCCACGAGCTCACGGATTTGCACGTACAACCAGGGTAGATGCTGAGGAAGAACACGGTAAGGCCAAAACATGGAAACTCCCGTGACAAAAAGTAATTCTTGGCTGCTCTATGGAGAAAGAACGTAGTTGGCTCCCGCGTGTATCATTACTCTTCTCCAAAGCTGAGTTCGTTCTCCATCACTGGGCCTCAACCGATTGGTAAGCCGCGAGAGAAGATTTGAGAGTTTTCCGCAGTCTAAAGAAACCGATCAACAAATTGATATCGAAATATTAATATTATACATAGCATGTATCAAGAAGACGAACCATAGGTGCAGATATGCAAAGCATTTCAAGGTCAGAATCCATAAGAAAATTAACCCCGGACGCAAGGATTCTGTATGTCGTACATGGATAATTTTAATAGAAATATTAAGTGTGTGCCTTAATTTTCTGGTTTTGAAAGAATCGGACAAAAAGTTTCAGAACACGGAACGGCAAATCTATGTAAGTTACATAACCTTTCAGAATAGCAGAGTTTACGATGGCAACTGATAAACAGCACATTAGGCACTGCATTTTATACGAATTCCAACAAGGAAAAAATGCTTCTGAAGCACGGGAATCAACGTGCAGTGTTCTTGGTGCCGACGTTGTGTCTTATGAAACGTGTAATTATTGGTACAAACATTTTAGAAGTGGTAACTTCGATCTGAGTGATCAACCGCGTCCTGGACAGCCTCGAAAGTTTACAGATGCGGAATTGCAAGCTCTACTGGATGAAGACTCAACGCAAACACAATAAGAGCTTGCAGCTCAGTTAGGAGTCATCCGAACAGCTATTTCTAAGCGTTTGCGTCAAATGGAAAAAATCCAGAAAATGTGGAAGGTGGGTCCCACATGTATTGACCGAACGCAACCTAGGTCAACGTATGAACGCGTGCCTTTCACTGCTTGCCCGGCAACAAAAAAAGGACTTCTTGTGGAGAATTGTGACGGGTGATCAAAAGTATATTTTTTACGAGAATCTCAAACGTAAAAAGTCGTGGGTAGATCCCGGACAATCCAGTACATCGACGCCGAAACAGAACATCCACTTAAAGAAGATTCTCCTGTGTATCTGGTGGGACATGAAAGGTGTGCTTTATTACGAACTCCTGGAAACAGGTCAGACCGTGAATGCGGAATGCTACTGCCGACAATTGAACAAACTCAGCGAAGAACTTGATCGGAAAAGGCCATTTACTGGGCAAGGAAGCAGGTAAGTCATACTGCTGCATGACAATGCTCGACCTCACATTGTTCGCGTGACTCAGAAGACCCTCTTAAACTTGGGATGGGAAGTTCTCCCGCACGCGGCATATTCACCAGACTTGGCCCCATCCGACTATCACTTGTTCCCGTCCATGCAGCACGCCTTAGTGGATAAACAGTTTAAAACGCTGGACGATATACGTAAATTTGTCGATGACTTCATCGCCTCGAAGCCTATAAGTTTCTTTCGCGACGGCATTTGAATTTTACCTGAGAGATGGCGCAAGGTCATAGAAAACGATGGACAATATTTCCAAGATTAAATTCGTTGTTTTTTATTTATTTATATTAAATAAATTTACTGAAAAATTGTCCCTCGACAGTTTATAACAATCCACTGATTAGTAAAGATTCCAGCAGTTCCAGAAGTTCTCCCGCATGCGGCATATTCACCAGACTTGGCCCCATCCGACTATCACTTGTTCCGGTCCATGCAGCACGCCTTAGTGGATAAACAGTTTAAAATGCTGGACGATGTACGTAAATTCATCGATGACTTTATTGCCTTGAAGCCTGCAAGTTTCTTTCGCGACGGCATTCGAATATTACCTGAGAGATTGCGCAAGGTCATAGAAAACGATGGACAATATTTTCAAGATTAAGTTCGTTGTTCTTTATTTATTTATATTAAATAAATTTCCTGAAAAATTGTCCCTCGACAGTTTATAACAATCCACTGATTAGTAAAGATTCCAGCAAGACTCTAACATGGTCTTACATTTTCGATCATAATCGTTGCATTGATTATACGTTGGCAATAGATGGACCCCACGGAAGTTCAACAAACCTGGAGATCTGAAAGGGGTCTCATTCGTATGGTCAGACTTATGAACGGTCTTAAATTGCACAAGATCTCATGTTCAGATCGGAAATTGATCTAATTTTGAGATCATTGACCGGACTTGCGGTCTTAGGTGTTACTTCCAGGCCGCTCGTACAAACGAAGTTTTTGCAGTGTATATGTGTGGGTAGAACAAAATCTTCATCCTCCCAACTATCTTTAAATCCTCTCAGAGAGCTAACTTCAGTCCCGACCAACACTTCCCATCAAATAACCTTAATAAGCCTTAATACTTGAAGAAATGTGATCCGAATCATTTATTAGGTGTATAATTTCATCTTTCCTTTTTTTTTCATTGAATGCGGTGTCTTATTTAAAATTTCAATATTTACGCACCCGTTTGCGATTCTGAAAAGTGAACCTTACAGTTTTCAATCATGCTGCTCCATGATAACGCATGACCTCATGTTGCTCGTGCGACTCAGAAAACCATTTTAAGGTTAGGCTAGGCGGTTGTCCCGCACGCGGCTTATTCACCGGACTTGGCGTCTGATGCTAGCTCAATTGAGAATTTGGTGATCTCGTCGAATCTTCTAGAGTCCAATCATCTTCCACTCCATTTAACGCTTTTTCTGCAGAGTGTGCTGTTGTCTGGATCTCCTGATAATTCTCCACCAGGGCCACAGAATAGGGACTCCCTACCGCCTGCAGCAACCCAGAAAATTATCAAGTGGGATCCGGCGAAATCGAGTGAGTACACCTCGCACCTCACCGGTTGACCGTGAATCTTAGAGGTCAACCCCGCTCTCGATGCGCGCGATTTGAACAAACTGATCGCCTGTGCATTACAAGAGGCAGCCTCTCTGTTCAGGATGGGTAAATACCTTAGATCATCTCATACTACCCCACTAAGGTCCCATAGTACTCCCTGGTTTGATTCGGGTTGTAAAAAAGACTGAAGTCCGAAGCGCGAGCACTTCATAAAAAGATTTATAATCTTCATCACTTGATATATAATTTATAATCCGCTCGCTTGTTAACTGGAACAGCTTCATTTACGGTTCCTACTCTACCAGGATAGTTAGAGAACTGGAGTTTGGAGCAGCATCAAGACTATGAAGGCTAGAAATGCGCCGGGGGAGGACTCAATTTCCTCCAGCTTTTACAAATGTCTCCCTCCAGAGTAGGAAACCCTTCTTCTCGATTTCTTCAACAAAATCCTGGACACGTATGTGATCCCATAGTCAGAGACCAGAATAGGTCTCAGAATGATTTTCGAGAAGGGAGATGAACGAGACCCTCTCAACTACAGGGGAATTGCTCTTATCAACAATATTACGAAGTTCTCCATCTCCATCATCAATGACAGAATCTACAACTGGGCTGAGAAGCTCAACATCATTTCTGAAGAACAACCAGGCTTCAGGCGACGCAGGGGAGCCTTTGATAATCTTTTCTCACTGCAAGCTGTCATCCAGAATAGACTGAGCCTTCCGGGTGGCAAAGTGTATGCCTTATTTGTAAACAACCGTCGGGGCCTTTGATTCAACCTCACAATTTTACCTCCGGAGGAAGCTTCGAAGACTTGGTGTAAGTCCCAAATTGATCAAGATGATCAAGAACCTCTACAACCGCTCCACAATGCATATCAAAACTTCTGAGGGCTGTACTGAGGAGGTTGATGTGAATAAGAGGGTGTTGCAGGGGAAAAAAAAAATACAGCCCTCTTTTGTTCAACTTGTATTTATGGGACTTGGTATGCTTCTTCCAAAACAGAGGGTCCAGAGAAGTTGCTATCGATTATAGGAACGCCGTAATCCTCTTCCTATATGCAGATGACCTGATAATTCTGGTCAACAACTCAGTGGAGCTGGAGTGAAGTGCGAAAATCCCAGAACAGTACTGTACGTTCTTTGGACTCACCGTCAACATCAGCACAACAAAGGTACTAGTGTTCAGAAGGGGGGAGCTGTGTCTGTCAGAAATCACTACGTCAAATTCAACGACAGCACCTTGGAGATTGTTAACTCTTATGTCTACCTCGACAGTAAATTCAGTGCTACTGGTCTGAGTGGTATTCCTGCCGGGGCGGGTATTGCTAAGGCTGGTGCTGCCTTCGCCTCAGTTATCAATATTCTCTCAAAAATCAATGGGGAGGGTATCAAAAAGCTCTACTTCAGTATCGTCCAATCGACACTCTGGTACGCCGCTTGTATTTGGGCCCTGAGAGACCTGGACACCCTGGAGATCGCCCAACTCAGATTCCTCAGAAGAGTATTTCATCTACCCAAGAATAGTGCCAAATATCTGATTCGTCTGGAGAGCGGGATCATGCATATAGCTTGCGAGGTTATAAAGCAGGCACTGGCATGGATCATCAGGATACTTCGAATGAATGCGAACCGCCTCCCTAGGGGAACACAGAAGGTCCACTACCCGAATACTGACAGTGGAGATCTCCTAAAATTTTCAAAAACTTTTGTACTAAACGGAGGCACGAGGACTATCTAAGATACTGCAGCTCCTCGTCCATACAACTGAGGGTTTTGAAGAATCCTCTTGACAGCTTTGAAGCATTCTATTCTGTCAGGTGTCCTATAGCCTTTAACAAGCTGAAGATGCAGGTAAGAGTGCTTTCGATACACACGAGGCGGCTAATTATTGAAGAAACACTATACCATTTCGATCACGCCCAGACCTGCTCACTCTGTAATCTTTTGATCTTTTGCATATCCTGCTCGATTGTCCTTTGTATGCTCCGCTGAGATGTCACTAGCTGCCGAACTATCTCTGGAATCCTGGATACCGCTCCATGTCGAGCATTTCCGCCTTTCTTAACATGAACGACTAGAAGAAGATTAAAATTCTTTTTTGTTACTTTAAAAAATGCTTCCAGTTTAGAGCCTCCGAATTTACCGAATGATATTTGCAATTTATTTATATCCTTGCTGTCACGCTTGGTCCACTCGTACAGCCGTTTTTCTGTTCTAGTACCTGAAGTAAATCGTTATTTAGATTTGAAATATTGTCGTGCTGAGCTGTATTTTGCTACTTTTTTTTATTTTTTGAATAATATTAGACGTACAAATAAGTTTTAGGAGACTTCGATTGCGTGTCATGAAAGTAATTGAAAGTTACCGCTTACATATCATATGGTGGGGTTTATTATGTAGTATCAAAACATAAGGGAGTCATAAATATAACCTTAAATTCTGGGAATAAAACATGCAGACCGATGAGCTATTTATTAGACACTGCATTCGCTATGAATTCTATCAAGGAAAAACTGTTAGGAAAGCATGTCAATCGATTTGTTCTGTTCTTGGGGTCAACATTGTATCCAGAAGTATATGTAAGTATTGGTATAAGCGATTTAAAGGAGGTGATTTCACCGCCGAATTTAGTGACCGTGAACGTAACGGGCCCACTGTAAGGGTGAATGACCAGTCACTGCAAACGTCGCTGGACGAGAACTCTTGCCAGACGGAAAAACAACTTGCAAAACAGCTTGGAGTAACTCAACAGACCGTTTCCTATCGCGTAAACGCAATGGGAAATATTTGGAAAGTAACAAAGTGGGTGCCACACGTTTTGACGCCAGAAAATAAAGATAGTCGACTTGACATATGTTTGAATCTTTACAATAAGCAACATAGAAAGTCTTTTTTGTGGAAAATTGTGACCGCCGATGAAAAGTGGATTTATTTTGATAATCCAAAATGTAAATATCATTGGGTTAACCCCGGCGAGCTGACGACGTCGATACCGAAGCGCAATAGTCAATATAAGAAGATCATGCTGTGTATATGGTGGGATATGAAAGGCGTACTGCATTATGACCTTTTGAAGTCTAGCGAGACCGTTACTGCCGATCGCTATCATCAACAATTAATAAGATTGAACCAAGAAATTGAACAAGAACGTCCATTTACTGGCAAAGGAAAACGTCCAGTAAAATTGCTCCATGACAACGCCAGGACTTATGTGGGTAAACCGGTCAAAGATACATTAATGGCTCTTGGATGGAAAGTTGTGCCACACCCGGCGTATTCACCAGACTTAGCTCTAACTGGTTTTCACTTGTTTCGGAAGATGCAAAACGAATTGACTGATGTGCGATTCAAAACATTTGAAGAAGTGCAAAAATGGGTCGATAATTTCCTCGCCTCGCAAGATGAAACTTTCTTTGTGGAAGGCATCCGTGAATTACTTAACAGATGACTGAAGGTCATTCAAAATGATGGAGATTATTTTGATGAATAAACGTAGTTTACTTTTTTTCGAAAATGAATTTTTCGAGAGACTTTGAGAGAGAGAGAGAGAGAGAGAGAGAGAGAGAGAGAGAGAGAGAGAG